>NC_133346.1:20671932-20971932 GCF_030506205.2 Paramisgurnus dabryanus | reverse complement strand
TTAATTTTCATTGTGAGTTTGTTATCTTTTGTTCAATGTTCAATTCAACTTTTATTTGCTTTGTGCACCTGAATGTAATCAGCTTAATCCCATATTCCATCACTGTTGGATATCAAAGCTTTTTGATATTGGCATCAACTGTATCTCAAGGCACGGCACATTTGCTAAAACCTCTGTAAACCTCTTATGTTCCCACAACTACACTAGCCTTCATAGATAAAGTCAGCCTTTACAGCCATAAACAAGGCTCCTTTATAAACTCTCAGAAAAAAAGGCACATAAGCTGTGACTGGGGCAATATCCGTTAAAAAGGTCCTAATATGTACCAATTAGTACAATACAAATAAGTACATTTGGTACCAATTTACTCAAGGGCACATACCTATTGACAGCTTTTGTATTTTTTTATTTTTTATTTTACATTTTACTAATAGCGTCAAATAAGCTGTGTTAAAATCTCACTGTGGAGAAAATCAGCTTTTTATTGTTGTTTATACTGTATGTCTATGTGATGTTTTAATATGTTTTAAGACAGCCCATGTGAAAATTCATCATTCAATCCCATTGCTGGTTATTTTTATTCATAAAATTGGAGAGACACACAGTTTAAAATTCAATTTCAACGTCACAAACATGTTACGGTGACTTCCTTTTTCGAGGGTGCACGATGAGAAGTTCGTCACAGCATGTATGTAGCCCATCATGTGTGTCGTTCGTAATTTCAAAATATGTGTTCTGTGCATCGAGAGATCCTGTGTGCATCACGTGTCTTGTCAAAATAAACACTTGTTGCAGACACGTCTGGGTTTATGATAAAAAAGACTTTGCGTTTGCCAGATACTAGCATAATCTCATGCGTAATCAGAGTTTACTGTTAAGGGAGTGTCTTGCGTGTATTTTGTGAATGTGAGCGTCTCCTTTATCATAAACAGTTTGGCGCGTCTACAGCAGGAACTTATTTTATTCATATTACATATGATGCACATGGTTCACGTGATGCAACAAACACATATTTTGAAAACACAAGCAACACATGACACTCCGAACACATATTTTGAATTTGCGACCCTTGGATGAGCAGTCACGAGCCGCCACTGATATTATCCGTACATTATATTAACAATTGCTGCTTGAGCTGTGCTTTGGTGAGTGCTGTAACCTTGTAACATCAGCATTTAAAGATTAGTGCTACAAACACACAGTTCATGTATGCAACATAAGTGTGAAACATAACGTAACAGTTATGTGGCTGAAACTTTCGAAAGTAGCATCTATTCACATGCAGCTCTGGGAAAAATGAAGAAACCACTTCAAGATAAGTTTCAGTTTTTCTAAATGTACCATATATAGAGGTATGCTACCGACAACATTTCTGCCAAATTCCTGATAAAATCATGTTTTTATTTGCACTTACATTAAACTTCACATATGTACTCTGGGGACACCAAATATTTATTTGACCACTTAAAAAAAGCCTGTGAAATTTCCCCTTTAAACAGTAAAACTGTCAACTTTGTTATTGTTAGATTCAGCCCTGATATACAGTAACCTTCCTGAAAGAATAATTACATTCAAACATATCTAAGTTAGCTCAAGAATGTCAAGACAATGCGATGCATAAACCCTTATTTTTAATCACATCTTTCATGTTTCCCATCATGCTCTTAGTCTTTTACATTGCTTTTGGGTAACTTCTTGAGATTGCTTTTGTTGAAATTCAACAGACACTGGACTGAAATGGTCACAATACATGTAGAAAAAATATTCAAGGCAAAACTTGAGTGGTCTCAAGAGCTGCATATGTAGTTGGTCCAAGCTGTGCGATTGAGAGAGGTCTTGATTGAATAGGTCTTGCTTAATAAAGTCATCATACAAAACCAATGCCATTTGTTTCTTTATGAAGCGTACATGTGCCTGTCCCCAGAATATCTCTTTCTTTTTTAGCAACTTTTTGATAGATTTTTATTGACATAAATTTGGTAAATTCCATCAACCTTCTATTATTTTTTCCCTTTATAATGTAATGAATGATCAAAAAACCCACATATCATTTTTCAACAAATAAATGTCTCTTTTATGATGTTGTCTTTTATGTTTTGTTTACCTTGTGTTTGTCTTAAAAGGCCAGCTTTAAAATATCAAACGTTTCCATGATTTTGCATAATAAACAAATAATAAGTGAATCATCATTAAATCCTGCTAGCAGTTACACATTGCTTCTAATTTAATTAAAGGGGACATTAAATTATGGATATTTTCCATGTTTAAGTGCTATAATTGGGTTCCCAGTGCTTCTATCAACCTAGAAAATGGTTAAAAGATCAAGTTTTGGTAAACCATTCTCTGCAAGCATGTGAAAAAATAGGTCACTGAAATTTGGCACCCCTTGTCAGAAGGGGATAATACCGCCCCTTAAAGGGGACTTTTTTAAGATGTCAAATAAATCTTTGGTGTCCCCAGAGTACATATGTGAAGTTTTTACTCAAAATACCCCACAGATAATTTATTATAACATGTTAAAATTGCCACTTTGTAGATGTGAGCAAAAATTTGTCGTAGTGCATCTCTGCACTAAATGGCAGTGCCGTGGTTGGAAAGTGGACATTAAGAGGCGGCTTTATCCCCTTCTGACATCACAAGGGGAGCCAAATTTCAATTACCTATTTTTTCACATGCTTGCAGAGAATGGTTTACCAAAACTAAGTTACTGAAATGATAATTTTTTACATTTTCTAGGTTGATAAAAGCACCTGGGACCCAATTACAGCACTTAAACATGGAAAAAGTCAGATTTTCATGATATGTCCCCTTTAATCATGCACTATCCAACCACTGCCATTAAGTGCAGAGATCAGCTCATTTGCATTTTAAAGGACACACCCAAAACGGCACATTTTTGCTTACATCTACAAAATGGCATGATATAATAAATTATCTATATGGTATTTTTCCCTAAAACTTCACATACAGTATGAACTATGGTGACACCAAAGATTTATTTGACATGTCTTGTGAAATGTCCACGTCCAAGTTAGCTCAAGAATGTCAAGATAATGCGATGCGTAAACACGTAATCACAATTTGTGGTAGAATGTAAAATAATCTTAAAAACGACCTAATCAAAAGCTACCCGTTTCATAGAATGACCCAACCAACCAGAGACTTTGACCACAATAGGAAACTCATGGCAAAGAGATGCCACACTCAATGATTTATGCCCTGTTATGGCCCGGAAGTCCTCATTTAAATATACTCACTCAGTTTGCGTTTAATCATGGTGTCTGACTCCTTTCGGACAGGACTTGGATGGTATTTCCGGGACCGGCAGCCACAGGTTTTCCTTTTCAGGCTCTTCTACATGTATTACTACATGTACTGTATGGGAAGACAAAAGTATGCTTCCGTTGCAAGGCGTTGATGCCCTGTAAAAAACAAGAGTAAAAAAATGACTTCCTGTGGTTGCTGGGCGGATACATGTGCTTAAAAGCAAGCAGCTCTTTTACCCAACAGCACTAGATGTTGACATACAAGATTGCTTTAAGGGTCACGCTGTCAAAGGTGACACAACTGGATTTTGTTCATTTAAATTTTAGTAGCTCTTCTTAACTAAATTATGTTTTAAAAAATGATGCATTGTGTGTTAGATACCACACTTCAAAAACTGTCATGATACCATAATATATCAAATTAAAGTTCTGTTTTTGTTTTTTTTATAATTTAATTCTTTTCATTTCATTTTAATTAAAAAGCTTTAGATCGATAGCAGCATGCATTTGACCTATAGGCACAAAACTTGACTTTAGATGCTTGTAACATTCAAGTAATTTTTCTTTAAGTGAAGCAAAGAAAATCTGATCTTTGGCAACAATGGAAAACAATAACAATGTCACAAGTTTGTTTAAAGTGCAGAATCTTCATTCTTTTTGCAAACGTGACACCTTGCAAACGAGAAAGCAAGACATTTTGTATACAGCTGAGTTTCATCTCACTTCCTTTTTATAATCTGTCATTTATAATGAGCGTTAGTTCTTAGAAGTGAAACTGTGCGTAAGGGTGTGTGTGTGAATAGAGAGAGAGAGAAAGAGCGTGTGAAGGGGCCCTGTTGCCTTAAGGTCAGACAAAGGTTGAAAACCTGCAAATTAATTTCATATTATATACAATAAGATAAAATGTACACTTTTAAATTATTAATTGTTTCTCACTAGTACTTGATACTTGTATAAATATTGTACTAATATTTTGGTAAGTTTTTATGATGTGATATTATTTATGTATTTGTTTAGTTTTGCAATAGATATTCATAGCAAGTATAAACTGTCACACATCTTGAAAGAACAATTGCTGCTTCCTGGTTTGTGTAATACAACTGTAAGGGAGAATGTTAACACAGCTGTGGAAAAAAATTAAAATACCACTCCAGTTTTGACTTTAATCATCATTTCTAGATGTATTGTGACCATTTCAGTCCAGTGTTCGTTGAATTTCAACAAAAGCAAACTTGTATACAAAATGCGATGCTTTGATGCATCGCGAGAAGTCCTTGAGAATAAAGGGCTCGATGCATACATTTTTTTATTCTTGCCAGGTTGAGCCAGTGGTTCAGGTTTTCACTTGCCCTGCCAAAATTTTCACTGGCCCCAGCAAAAAACGATTTCAGTGTCACATATATAAAAAATGTATTCAAAAGTTAAATACAATTGTAACATACATTTTGTTAAGATAATTGGCAATTTTGAATTCTGAAATTTCACAATACTCTCATCAGGGTCAATAATATAATCTAGCAGGTATATCCGGATAAACAGTGCACAGAAATGTAGAACTAATATTAAAAGATTCTTGTTTTAAGGTAAAGATAACGATTACGAACCAATTCGAAAAAAAACTGTGTTATTAATATGCTGTGTTGATTTGTCTCTCAGTGCGATAAAATGTAGACACCATGCACGCTATCGGCTTTTCTCTAAAGCTTCGACTTTTGTTTATGATAGTTGTTTGTTCCGACGAAAAAGGCTTCCGACATGTCTGCTTTACCTGTAAACTGATGGCAAACTGTGCAAAACATTGCATTGTTTCTTTCGTCGTGTTTAAAAGGTTTCTCGATGGTAACATTACATAAGAATGCATGCAGATAAATAGAGTTGTGACGTTCGCGAACGAACCGATTCTTTTGAACGGCTCACAAACATGAACGATGGGAGCCGAGTCGCGGCTGGAGGGGAGCCGTTCTTTCTGTCGTTCTTTTTTCCTATGCGTGTTTCACACAGATGCACACAAATTAGCTCCTCCGCGAGACAGAACAATTATAGGGGGAGGGGCGCACCCAGCGGAGGGGTTGTTCATTTAAGACTTGAAGGGGCTGATGTCTTATTTGCAAAGTTTACATTAGTAATAGTAGTAATATTGGACTGTATGTAGACATTTCCATTTTATTTATTCTAAATTGTGGAAGTGTTTGTAGTAAAAGCTATTTTGCACAGAAATTCATTGCAGCAGGCTTTGTTTTCATATTTATTTGTGAGCAGGTATTGTATGAATAACATAAGACAACGTAGCTTTACACTTTGTACTAAAGATAAATCCAAAATAGTGATGTCACTGTCTAATGTTGTGAAACCCTATGGAATATAGTCTACACACGACAAATGAGGTAATGATCAATATTTCAGAATAATTCAAACTCAGATATTGGTGTGTGATATCTGAGTTTTAATGATTTGACTACAAATCTAACCTCATCATTCCTCCCAGTGATTATTTACAGTTTTACAGGATAAACTGAGATGCCCCCAAGCTGGCTTCTTAAAACTGACTAAATATTTAAAAAGAGCCAAATGAGCCGTTCTTTTGAACGGCTCTTTGAAAGGAACGGATCGCCAAGATCCGGATCCCCTGAAAGAGCCATAAATCCCATCACTACAGATAAACGTCCTTGGGCAGAAAATATATTTTAGTGACTGAGGGCGAAGCACTCGCCCAATCGGGTATACACACACAAACAACCAATCAGATAAGCCCACTTTAAAGGTGCCAAAGAATGCATTGAAATAATATGTTAAATTGTCCTCTGATATTGAATGTATGTGGCTTTATTAATTGCAAAAATCATCCGGAGATGGTCTTACATGTCCATTTACAACGCGCGTGCGCGTGCAAACAGACCTTATGTTTGGTATGGGTGAAACGATACATCGTGCGATTCTGCTTGCTATGCTTCTCAATGAATTATGGAGAAATGCCGCTACATCCAAAAACCAGATGGTGCTCTTGTGCAGAAACTCAATATGCCCCACAGAGAAAGTATCATTACACAGGCAGCTACAGGAAATGTATGAAGCTTACATATATTGCTGTTTTTCAACCATTTACAGGTATTTTCATGATAATAAAAAATAATGATTTTGTTTGACGAGTGTTGCTTTTTACAAATGAATGTTATAAACGACTCAAAGTGTGATTTTAGATTGAGACTTAATCAAATATACGTAGTACATGATTGTGATGCAGAATCGATATCGGACGTATTATAGTGTGTACCGCAAGTCGTTCTGGTGTAAATTTTCGGATTCATGAAAATGTTCGACGTATTCTCCAAGTTACTTCAGTGGATGGTACTCATATGTTTATGACAATGACAAACAGAATTAGAAATGCCTTCTTACGAACTAATTTAAAGAGATGGGCGACACACAGTAAAACAAGTCACTGGTGGTCTGAAAGATAATGCCCTGTAGCGACATGCAGCAATATAACCCCGTTCATTTGAATGGAGAGCTGGTGTCGACCGGATGGGGCATGTCCAACAACGTGACAAAGTTGAATAACTTTATGCAAATAATGAGCACTTTTAAGAGCGACTACCAATGGGAGTGAAGGGTGGAGTTCACATCATCCATCTTTCATCAGTTAGTCGACGGTCCATTTGTTTATTAAGTGTGAACGCCTCCTAACGACCTCATTGAAAAAGACAAGCGAAAAACAGTCTAACTAATAGTGCACGCAGCATTAGTCATCATTACAAAACATAACATTTTAGTATTGTCAGTATTTGGAAACATTTTAATATGATTAATTATTTAAACTAAACTGAAATGGTTCCATGAATCCATCCTAATAAATGACGTCTATAATGGTGGTCCCCAACATGGTTGAGTCGCCTTCCTTTTATCCATTGTGGTAGCCCCTGCTCACAAAAAGGTTGGAGACCCCTAGTCTACAGCATATGTACACTAACATTATATTGCATCCTCATGTAATACACATAGGCTACAGTATACAGCATTGCACATACAGTTTAATTTCCTGCATATTATACTCACAAAGCATACACTTGCATGTTATGAATCATAAATATTGTGCAAAGTGATTTGATTGTTTTTTTTTTCAATATTTGCTGAAAATCAAATAGAGATACCCAAGGAGGATGATGTTGGGCAGGAAGAAGCCAGGTGTGTGATAAATGTCTACACATAGCTACCACAGAAAATACTTTTTTTGCAAATTCAAGCACTAACAACTGTTGCTAAATAGAAATCCCTAATAGTTTAAGGTTAAAATAGAGACACTTTATCAAACTAACTATGATACAGAACTGTATTATATTAAACACAGAGATTTAATATGGCAATTCCAACCTTGGGGTACGAATATGAGATGGGGTCATATATGACATGAAACGAATAGCTACAAATGTATTAGCGGTTGAAAAAATTTAAAAAATTTACTCACTTTGAAAGTTTTCAGACAGGCTTTAACTCCTCAGCTGTAGTATTATTTTCCCGTAATTAAAACGTGTCAATTTAATGCATGCATATGAAATTATAATTACGGAAACTGCTAACCCTACCTACATTGTTAAAGGTTTTAACACAATTATAGCGAGAGCCAGCAAACGTAAACAGTGCAAGAAATTATGCGTTGAAATCAGCACGAGCATATTCGTGACGTTTCTACGTAATACCACATTCATCCACTGGGTGGCGCGTGGACTAGGTGGATGACGTCACATCAGTTTCTTTCTACTTTAAAGTTATTTATAAAAAAAAGTTATTTATATAAAATAAAGCGTTGTTTGTTTGTTTAAGGAACTCTCTCATTTATATTTATTTAAACAATTATTATTGCAACTTGAATGATAAGTGTATATAATAAATCACTCTAACATCACACAGACTTTTTGTTATTTTATCCATTTTACATTCAGAAAAAAACATCTTTGTTATATTGTAAGTGAAAGAAAAAAAAATCAGTACTGTGTTACATCTCTATGACAACTGCTGGTTTAGGAAGTATTTCATGATTACACCACTGACATAAGCAGTTGTTGGTCCAAGATTGCAAAATTGACAAATTAAATCAAAACGTCTTTTATTTTTCATTTTACTGATTGATTTTCAGCACAGTGAATGTGCAGCATCCTCTCAGGTGTTCTGAATGACTGATGGCTGTATGTAGAGCTTTCCATCAGACATGGAGCCTGGTCCTCCTGCTTCATCTTTGTTTTTCCCCTCACCTGCAGCTTCCTACCTGTTTGAATGACAGTTATTCTTGAGAAAACTCTTTGGTGTGCAGTGTCAACATCAAGGCACTTCTGTTATAATGTGTTTGACTCATGCAGCGCAGAGGGTGAGGAATGTTTGTAATCAAACCAATCAGAGGCCCCATTGACTTTCACAGTAGAAAAAAAGAATACAATGGGAGTAAATGGCTTCTGATCGGTTTGGTTACAAACATTCTTCCAAAATATCTTAGTTTGTGTTCATCAAAACAAAGAAATTAATACAGGTTTGTAACAACATGAGGGTGAGTAAATGTTTTGAAAATAATTATCTCTTCGTGTATTTGTTCGCCAAATAGTTTGAGGGTTATATAGGTTATATATATACATACACACACACAAAGATGATTGTTACTTTACCTAAGATTTTTACCTAGGGGGAAACTCGACCCAAATTCAGCCCGATAACCTTTTGGGGTGTACCGGGCTTTAGTCTAGTTTAGATTTGGTAAGAAATAAAGAGAGCTGTAATTGATACCATACCTCTTATTGTCCAGCTGCAGGTTTTGAGATGTGCCATTCTGCACAGTCTGCCACGCCTCAAGTGCCTCATCATTGATGCTAAAACAAAAACATTAATAAAATACACAGACTATGATTAGGCTACAATGAATTTCTAAAATTTCTATTTCTGCCCCATTGAAATAAAAAGGTCACTTATTTTGTTTACTGTATGGTTGGTTGCCTGGTAACAGACCTGAGAGTTGATGGCCGAACATGATTGAGCGATTTAAGATCTATAGAGATGAGATAAGATTTGGTGAGATAAGGTGAGAATCATAAATCAACTTTATTAGCTTCTGTAATATGAATTTGCAAAAAATCTAAATTTAACATATATCTTAAGTTGTATGGTTTTGTTAGGATAGATCAAAATATTGGGCCAAAATACAACTTTTTTAAAATCTGGAAACTAAGGGTGGCCAAAAAAACCCAAATATGGAGATTATCGCCTTAAAAGATGTCCAAATGAAGTCCTTAGCAACTTTATCCACTAATAGAAATAAAGTTTTAATATATGTACAGTATAAAATTTACAAATATCTTCATAAAACATCATCTTTACTTAATATCCTAAGGATTTTCAGCAAGAAAAATCAATAATTTTGACTCGCACAATGTATTGTTGGCTATTGCTATAAATATACCTGTGCGACTTATGACTGGTTTTGTGGTCCAGGGTAAACTTTGTTATTGACAACTGCGGTCAGGAAAAATTAGACAAGACAAAGTGCAGGACAAACAACAGAGATCTACTTACATGAGTTGTTCATCCAACAACATTCTATCAAGTGTTTTTATTATCTGTAAAACAAATTAAACTCACAGAAGAGGTTAAAGAAAAAAATATGACAATTTCACCATATGTCACGATCCTGCCTCTATCATTCATGCTTTTCTAGTCTTGTGTCAGGATCGTGACAACGTTACTTGTTTTGTGTGAAAGCACATTGCCATTGTTTGTTAATTATCTTGCTATTGTTACAGTATATGCCCCACATCTTGATAAGCTTGTGTTTGCTGTCCTGTGCTGATTCGTTTGTATGTTTCCTGTGTACAGTCTATTAAATCTAGTTATATAAAGTTTAGTTTACTGTGAAGTTAATAGTTCAGTTTAGGCTAGTATGTTTAGTGTTTGCCTAGCTTTACATTGTTCCCTTTCGAGAACAGTCTCTCGACATTGCGTTTAAAGCTGATACTGCGCATCCGTTTCTGAGTCCTATCTTTGGGCTTGGCTGTTAGGGCCAGACACTCTGGAAGTCCAAGACTTCCAGGATGGCAGGCGGCCCTGTCCCGCTTGCACGTATGCTCTGGACACCTCTCAGCAGGCTTGGACGGTAGGGTCAGAGACTCTGGAAGTCCAAGACTTCTTATCAGGCTCGGCCGGTAGGGTCAGAGACCATGGAAGTCCAAGACTTCTCCTCAGGCTCGGCCGGTAGGGTCAGAGACCCTGGAAGCCTAAGACTTCTAGGACGACAAGCGGCCCTGTCTCGCTTGCACGTATGCTCTAGACACCTCTCGTCTGGCTCGGCAGGTAGGGTCAGAGACCCTGGAAGTCCAAGACTTCTCATCAGGCTCGGTCGGTAGGGTCAGAGACCCTGGAAGTCTAAGACATCTAGGACGACAAGTGTCCCTGTCCCGCTTGCATGTATGCTCTAGTCACCTCTCGTCTGGCTCGGCCGGTAGGGTCAGAGACCCTGGAAGTCCAAGACTTCTCATCAGGCTCGGCCGGTAGGATCAGAGACCCTGGAAGTCTAAGACATCTAGGACGACAAGCGGCCCTGTCCCGCTTGCACCTATGCTCTGGACACCTCTCGTCGGGCTAGGCCGGTAGGGTCATAGACTCTGGAAGTCCAAGACTTCTCATCAGGCTTGGTCAGTAGGGTCAGAGACCCTGGAAGTACAAGACTTCTCATCAGGCTCGGCCGGTAGGATCAGAGACCCCGGAAGTCCAAGACTTCTCATCAGGCTCAACCAGTAGGGTCAGAGACCCTGGAAGTCCAAGAATTCTCATCAGGCTCGGCCGGTAGGGTCAGAGACCCTGGAAGTCCAAGAATTCTCATCAGGCTCAACCGGTAGGGTCAGAGACCCTGGAAGTCCAAAACTTCTCATTAGGCTCGGTCGGTAGGGTCAGAGACCCTGGAAGTCTAAGACATCTAGAACGACAAGCAGCCCTGTCCCATTTGCACGTATGCTCTGGACACCTCTCGTCGGGCACGGCCTGTAGGGTCTTAGACTCTGGAAGTCCAAGACTTCCAGGATGGCAGGCGGCCCTGTCCCACCTGTGCGTCTGATATGGATGCTTCATGCCGGGTTTGGACGGTAGGGTCAGAGACCCTGGAAGTCCAAGAATTCTCATCAGGCTCGGCCGGTAGGGTCAGAGACCCTGGAAGTCCAAGACTTCTCATCAGGCTTGGCCAGTAGGGTGAGAGACCCTGGAAGTCCAAGACTTCTCATCAGTCTAGGCCGGTAGGGTCAAAGACCCTGGAAGTCCAAGACTCTAGGACGGCAGGCGGCCCTGTCCCGCCTGCACGTCCGCTTCTGAGTCCTCCCTTTGGGTTGGCTCATAGAGTAGTACACTATGGAAGTCCAAGACTTCCAGGCCAGCAGGTGGCCCTGTCCTTGTCAGTGACCCTGGAAGTCCAAGACTTCTCGTTGGGTTCAGCAGGTAAGGTCAGAGACCCTGGATGTCCAAGACATCTAGCATGGCAAGCAGCCCTGTCCCATCCAAGACTTCTTGTCAGGCTTGGCCCATAGGGTCGAAAACCCTGGAAGTCCAATACTTTTAGGATGGCCAGAGGGCCCTGTCCCACCCAAGACTTATCGTCAGGCTTGGACAGTAGGGCCGGATACCCTGGAAGTCTAAGACTTCTAGGACGACAAGCGGCCCTGTCCCGCTTGTACGTATGCTCTGGACAACTTTCGTCGGGCTCGGCTGGTAGGGTCAGAGACTCTGGAAGTCCAAGACTTCTCATAAAGCTCGGCCGGTAGGGTCAGAGACCCTGGAAGTCCAAGACTTCTCATCAGGCTCGGCCGGTAGGGTCAGAGACCCTGGAAGTCTAAGACTTCTAGGACCACAAGCGTCCCTGTCCCGCTTGCACGTATGCTCTGGACACCTCTCGTCGGGCTAGGCCGGTAGGGTCTTAGACTCTGGAAGTCCAAGACTTCTCATCAGGCTTGGTCAGTAGGGTCAGAGACCCTGGAAGTACAAGACTTCTCATCAGGCTCGGCCGGTAGGATCAGAGACCCCGGAAGTCCAAGACTTCTCATCAGGCTCAACCAGTAGAGTCAGAGAGCCTGGAAGTCCAAGAATTCTCATCAGGCTCGGCCGGTAGGGTCAGAGACCCTGGAAGTCCAAGAATTCTCATCAGGCTCAACCGGTAGGGTCAGAGACCCTGGAAGTCCAAAACTTCTCATTAGGCTCGGTCGGTAGGGTCAGAGACCCTGGAAGTCTAAGACATCTCATCAGGTTCGGCCGGTAGGGTCAGAGACCCTGGAAGTCTAAGACTTCTAGAACGACAAGCAGCCCTGTCCCATTTGCACGTATGCTCTGGACACCTCTCGTCGGGCACGGCCTGTAGGGTCATAGACTCTGGAAGTCCAAGACTTCCAGGATGGCAGGCGGCCCTGTCCCACCTGTGCGTCTGATATGGATGCCTCATGCCGGGTTTGGACGGTAGGGTCAGAGACCCTGGAAGTCCAAGAATTCTCATCAGGCTCGGCCAGTAGGGTGAGAGACCCTGGAAGTCTAAGACTTCTAGAACAACAAGCAGCCCTGTCCGCTTGCACGTATGCTCTGGACACCTCTCGTCGGGCACGGCCTGTAGGGTCATAGACTCTGGATGTCCATGACTTCTAGCATGGCAAGCAGCCCTGTCCCATCCAAGACTTCTTGTCAGGCTTGGCCCATAGGGTCGAAAACCCTGGAAGTCCAATACTTTTAGGATGGCCAGCGGGCCCTGTCCCATCCAAAACTTATCGTCAGGCTTGGACAGTTGGGCCGGATACCCTGGAAGTCTAAGACTTCTAGGACGACAAGCGGCCCTGTCCCGCTTGTACATATGCTCTGGACAACTTTCGTCGGGCTCGGCTGGTAGGGTCAGAGACTCTGGAAGTCCAAGACTTCTCATCAAGCTCGGCAGGTAGGGTCAGAGACCCTGGAAGTCCAAGACTTCTCATCAGGCTCGGCCGGTTGGGTCAGAGACCCTGGAAGTCTAAGACTTCTAGGACCACAAGCGTCCCTGTCCCGCTTGCACGTATGCTCTGGACACCTCTCGTCGGGCTAGGCCGGTAGGGTCATAGACTCTGGAAGTCCAAGACTTCTCATCAGGCTTGGTCAGTAGGGTCAGAGACCCTGGAAGTACAAGACTTCTCATCAGGCTCGGCCGGTAGGATCAGAGACCCCAGAAGTCCAAGACTTCTCATCAGGCTCAACCAGTAGGGTCAGAGAGCCTGGAAGTCCAAGAATTCTCATCAGGCTCGGCCGGTAGGGTCAGAGACCCTGGAAGTCCAAGAATTCTCATCAGGCTCAACCGGTAGGGTCAGAGACCCTGGAAGTCCAAAACTTCTCATTAGGCTCGGTCGGTAGGGTCAGAGACCCTGGAAGTCTAAGACATCTCATCAGGTTCGGCCGATAGGGTCAGAGACCCTGGAAGTCTAAGACTTCTAGAACGACAAGCAGCCCTGTCCCATTTGCACGTATGCTCTGGACACCTCTCGTCGGGGCACGGCCTGTAGGGTCATAGACTCTGGAAGTCCAAGACTTCCAGGATGGCAGGCGGCCCTGTCCCACCTGTGCGTCTGATATGGATGCCTCATGCCGGGTTTGGACGGTAGGGTCAGAGACCCTGGAAGTCCAAGAATTCTCATCAGGCTCGGCCGGTAGGGTCAGAGACCCTGGAAGTCCAAGACTTCTCATCAGGCTCGGCCAGTAGGGTGAGAGACCCTGGAAGTCTAAGACTTCTAGAACGACAAGCAGCCCTGTCCGCTTGCACGTATGCTCTGGACACCTCTCGTCGGGCACGGCCTGTAGGGTCATAGACTCTGGAAGTCCAAGACTTCCAGGATGGCAGGCGGCCCAGTCCCATCCAAGACTTCTTGTCAGGCTTGGCCCATAGGGTCGAAAACCCTGGAAGTCCAATACTTTTAGGATGGCCAAACGGCCCTGTCCCACCCAAGACTTATCGTCAGGCTTGGACTGTAGGGCCGGATAGCCTGGAAGTCTAAGACTTCTAGGACGACAAGCGGCCCTGTCCCGCTTGCACATATGCTCTGGACACCTCTCGTCGGGCTCGGCCGGTAGGGTCAGAGACTCCGGAAGTCCAAGACTTCTCATTAGGCTCGGCTGGTAGGGTCAGAGAACCTGGAAGTCCAAGACTTCTCATCAGGCTCGGCAGATATAGGGTCAGAGACCCTGGAAGTCTAAGACATCTAGGATGACAAGCGGCCCTGTCCCGCTTGTACGTATGCTCTGGACACCTCTCGTCGGGCTCGGCTGGTAGGGTCAGAGATTCTGGAAGTCCAAGACTTCCAGGATGGCAGGCGGCCCTGTCCCGCCTGTGCGTCTGATGTGGACGCCTCATGTCGAGTTTGGACGGTAGTGTCAGAGACCCTGGAAGCCCAAGACTTCTCTTCTGGTTCAGCCGGTAAGGTCAGAGACCCTGGATGTCCAAGACTTCCAGCACGGCAAACAGAACTGTCCAGTCCAAGACTTCTTGTCAGACTCGGCCCATAGGGTCGAAAACCCTGGAAGTCCAATACTTTTAGGATGGCCAGCGGGCCTGTCCCGTCTGCGTATCTCCTCTGAACACCTCTCATAGGGCTCTGCCTGTAGGGTCGGAGACTGTGGAAGTCCAAGACTTCCAGGACGGCAAGCGGCCCTGTCCAGTCCAAGACTTCTTGTCAGGCTCGGCCCATAGGGTCAAAAATCCTGGAAGTCCAATACTTTTAGGATGGCCAGCGGGCCTGTCCCGTATGCTCTACACCTCTCATCGGATTGGCTGGTTATAAAACATTTTGAAACAAGGTATTTCGATATTTTCATAATAAATAACTATAGGACCCTACTTCTAATTGTATTAGTTTAGTGTTTATTTTAAAAAATACTTGTTGGCTTTTACATCTGCCTTTACAACGTATTTACACGCTGCATAATAATCTCTTTAAAATATATATATAATAAAATATATTTATTACACACTGTATATGCTTTAGTACTTCTAATCATATTTGGTAGCGTTTCGTTTCTAAAAATGTTTGGCTTTACGTCAGATTTTTGGATAAGTTTACACAATGCAGCATAATTTCTAATAATAAAAAAAACATGTCAATTAATCATCATATCAACGAAAGAATATCTTAACGCTTTAACAGGAAAATGTGTTTCCCCTTCTACCTGTCTTGCAGTGTTTCTCATCAGAGTGTTTTAAGGTTTACCGTTCTTACCCTCACCACAGAATAAGTCATGTGCAGAGATGTAACTTCTACAGAGCATACAGTGGGCAGAGATTTTAACCTGTGGCAGATGACACAAAGATGCACTTCCTCAATAAACACTTAAGTCACCACAAAATAATAATAATAACGTGGGAAAAGTTGATGAAATATAATTTAAAGGATGGGGCTATTGTAAGAAATAATAGGTCTACTCACCCTGAGCGAGGACACCCACTGTTGCCAGTAGAGCGATGGGTTGAAGCAGCAGCTGGTTAGAGGGGTGGAGATCAGGGCATTTAAGAGGAACCTGCAAAATACATTCAATGAGGTTCAGCTAATTGCATTTCTTCCTGTGTTAATGCATTTCAGGCTCAAAAACAAAATCAAGTTAGTCTACACAGCACATTTTAACATTTACTGAATATTTGGTAAGAAATAAAGAGAGCTGTAATGGATATAATACCTCTTATTGTCTGCATATTTTGATATTCTGATCAGCCTCCCGCTCCTGAAGTTTTGAATTGTCAAATGGACCTTTAAATTAAAACACAAACCAAATGAGCTCAACTATCATTCTTCAGTATACTGTATAAGTGGATGAATGGCAATACTGCATTTCCATGTGACACTTAAGACTTTCAGATGACATCTACTGCAACAGGCATTTGGTATTGACATCTGTCAATATAATCTGTTCAAGACAAAGGACATGAAGTACAACAAAAATCCATTTGTCATTTAACAACATGTCATCTGTAAAAAAAATATTCAACTCACAGAAGAAAACAAGTTAATAAAAAGACAAAAATATGACCATTTTATCCTAAGTATTGTACAGTGGGTTGACGTGGCTGGCTTGTTTTGAAAATAATTATCTTTGCGTGTTTGATTCCAAAATAGTTTTGGGACATTTTAAAACAAGGTATTTAAATATTCTATGGTAAATAACTATAGACCTTTGCCCTGTGAGACACCCACCCATCAAAACATCACAGGGCAGGACTCTACATTTATATTTTATATACATATTATTTATACTGTTTATTCATATTATATTAGCAAAAACAAAGTCATAAAATTGTGTTTACTGTTACCATATTACCATATTACTACATCACAAAGCAGGACCCAACATCTAATCGTAGTGTTTTGTTATTTATTTATTGTTTGCCTTTACATCTCCCTTTTGTGTTCATTTACTTGACGCAGAATCATTTCTGATTTATAAAAGCAAGTCACTTAATTATCATAAGCGCAAAAGTTGATGTTTAAAAACAAATTATTTACTATGCTTACCAGTGGCGGTTCTAGACAAATTTCACTAGGGGGGCCAAGGAGGGGCCAGTGTTTTACCAGAGGGGCACATAAAAAAATGACAAGAAATTATATTTAAAGATTATGGGGCGGTTTCCCGGACAGGGATTAGACTGGTCCTAGACTTAAACACTTTTAAGAGCTCTCCAAACTGAAAACAACTTGCACTGACATATCTTAAAATACAACAGTGCCCTTTGTTTCTCAAAATGCACATGCATGTAATGCTTTTAGTAAGGCATATTTGTTAAAACTAGTTATATTTCCTAATTAAACTAAGGCCTAGTCCTGGATTAAGCTAATCCTGGTCCGGGAAACCGCCCCTATAGGGCTGGTTACACGAATTAGTTTAAGACAGGACTAGGCCTTAGTTTAATTAGGAAATATAACTAGTTTTAACAAACATGCCTTACTAAAAACATTACTTGTGTGCATTTTGAAGCAAAACAAAGGGCACTGGTGTATTTTAAGATATGTCAGTGCAAGTTGTTTTCAGTTTGGACAGCTCTTACATTAATTTTAGTCTAGGACTAGTCTAACCCCTTTCCGGGAAACTGCCCCGTAAACTTTATTTTACTTTGCAATTATATAAATATTTATTTAATACAAGAGTGAGTACAGGTGCAAAAGGGAAGCTTGGCTCTTTTCTAAAGCCCCTCAACCGAAAATCATGCAAGCCTACTCAATAAACTTTATAAAATGCAAACTTTTATAAAGACAAACATTTGTTTTAGTTTACATATAAATATACATTGCTAGACATTTAGGGACCACAATCTAATCAGTATTTAAAATAATATTAATAATATTAATATTAAATAATATTTAATAATATTTAATAATATTAAATTGTAAACATTTTTATATGTAACATTTAATTATATTCCTACAATTTTATGCACGTATAAGTAAGAGCATAATTACAGCGCTTTTTACAATGTGTAAACTTTAAAAAGTTTAGCGAGATGTTGGTTTTGCCGGTTGTTGATGAATAACAGCTTTGAATGATCACAACGCGCTTAAGCAGCTACGTCACAGGAGAACAAGTGAACAGTGTCCCAATGTCAAGTGAGCTAGAGTCCTTACCAGTGCCCAGACCTGCATCCACATTCTCAACATCAGGAGATTGGGAATGAATTGAGACACTCGCCGAGCAGCACTCGCAGCAAACGCAGGCGGCTACAGTGACTGGGTGCGCCGCTCTAATTTGCCCGTGTAGAACGTTGCGTCGCATTAGTTCCGCTTTTGGCGCTCGCGTGTAAAATCAAAATAAATTTATACTTTTTTATTTGGTCAGCACGGGGTGGCCACAGGGGTGGCCAGGGACATGTCTACAGAGGCACGGGCCACCCTTGGCCTCCGTGTAGAACCGCCACTGATGCTTACCGTATGTGTTTCAAAAGTAGGGCCATTTCCACCTTTACAGTGAAAACTACTCTTCCCTACTAAAAGCAAGCTCTGCCAGGCTAGGACCAGCTACTGCCACCTTAAACCAGCCAAAACCAGCTAAAACCAGCTGCCAGTTTACGCTGGATTTTTCTGTAGGGTTAAACGAGTCCCTGGGATGAAAATGCCACAGTCATATACAACGTGGGCTCGCTTTGAAAATAATTATCTATGCGGACGTTTGTTTGATCAAATTAATTTTAATCTTTTATTAATTTTGGACGTTGAAAGGTATTTCAGTATTCCATTGTAAATGACGCTTTGTTAAGCGATTCGTTTCAGATCAATTTACATGACGCATTACTTATATCTCATATCTCTAATAAAAACACATTAATTAATTATCATAATTATGAACGAAAGCAGTTGGCGTTTACACAAGTGTTTTTTTCTAATGCAAGATTTAAGATGTTCCCTCCCCTACCTGTCCTGCACTGTCCTCAGCAGAGTGTTTTGAGTTTGACTGTTCTCTACCTAAGCTCACCACACAATAACTCAACACTGTGGAACTGCGCTTTATATAGCCCGAGAGCTGGCGTTCTATGTGTTGTCATTTGGTTGTCATGGATTCCATATTAGGTCATAGCAGGAATCGCGTCTGTAAAAAAATCGCGTCTGTGTCACGTGACCATGACGGAATTTCAGTAAAATTTGAGTAACGTTTCATTTATTTACAGTTAAAACAATTTTGCGGAGTAGGATAGGATAACAAATTTAACGTAGACCAAGTGATAGTTACCAACTGTATATTTATAGTTTTCTGCTGCCAAACGAACAATTACCCTATTTGTTTATTTTAAATAAAAGTAACTATCTACTTGCGTGACTCATTTACTATAGCAAGCACAGCAATTAAACTCAGAAAAGATCATTTAAAACTTGAATATTTCTATCAGCTATTGTCGTCAGTGTGAAGGTTTATTTATTACTTTTTAAAAATCTTTTACCACTTTATACAGTTTTACTTTTAATAATAAAATATAATAACATTAATAGTAATACATAAATAAATCAACGTGTATATAAAGGTCATTAATGTCGATATGTTGATATCTATTAAAATATTATTTGGTCTACTTTCACATTAACCAGCTTTATGGTACCAGAGGATTTTACTTTTTGAACATAATCAGATGTTTGAAAGACGAATTATATAGGTTTGTTTTAAGTGTACTTTAAAAATCATTGTATACAATATTGCCATGTTAAAATAAATAATGAATATGTTTGATTACCAATTAAACTCTTACATTTTCTATAATTTAATTGATGTAAATGTAAAGCTTTTGCACATCACTCGTAAATCTGAATCTATTATTTGAGCACTAGAGGGCGCGCATGCTTCTTCTCTGTCTGATTGTGGTAATGTGGGTTGAAGCGCGCGTGTGCTGTGAATGGCTTTTAATGAAAGTTGTTTTGAGTGTTTTCTAATTTAAATTCTTTATTTGATACACGTGGATGACTCTCTTTCTGTACGTGGATGTGTAAAAATGTTAACTGTTCGAACCAGTGGTTTAACTCATGTATATATGCTTTGATGTGTAGAAGGCCTAATCAGGGAAAATTGACATATCTGTCTACTTGTTTCCTCTAAGAAGGCTTTTAAATACAATTTTCTTGTTTAAATGTTTGCATGTATTTTAAAAGCCTGAAGAAACAGCCATTTAATTAATACAAACCCTTTAAACTTGATTAAACTCGCAAGCTGGGTATTGTTGCAACAGCACGTACCCCCCTCAACTGCATGTTATTACAAATTTTTAGCTGGGGCGACGCACCCACTTACTAAAGGTTTTCTTCTGAACACCCCAAAAAAAAAACACATGGAAGAGGACAATGTTTCTAGACACAAACCACACACTTTTAGTAGATCATAAGTTATGATAGACGCTATTATTTTTTTATGAGTCCATATTCCTTCTTTCACTACATCATGAACTCTGATTTAAAGAAAAGTGACAATTAGTTTTAAATGAAAATAATTTAAAAAAGGAACTTGCTTATCTAGAAATAAAAGTTTTGGAATTAAATTCACAATGACAGGTTTAATCATGATCACAAAAGTTTTCCAACCGGTGCAGATAAAGAACAGGCTGAACAAAACCAGCAACAACAAAAAAGATGAAACTAATTGTAATGGTTTCATCAACATACTGGTCTATCATATGCAAAAGATTCCTGAAAAAGTAAATGGAGTATATGTGATAAACATACTGAAAGTAGTTATGAGAATGATAGGAAACTCCCTTCTCTTCATGTGGTTTTCCTCCTCTCTTTCTTTCTCTCCCTTTAAGGTTTAAACTTCAGAAAGGTTACAGGATGAATCACTGCCAGGTAACGCTCAACACAGATCAGACACTCAAACAGAGGACGACCAGTGATAAGTAGCCCTAGTAAAAAACTGGCAATTCCATCGACACTTAAAAACCACATGGCAGTATGTCCAAGAAACATTTCAGGAAGATAAGAATCTCACAGACAGAGAAATTGTGGGTTAAAATTCTAATGTCATTCCACTTTCAGTTAATGGGTGCACATGTGCCACAAACACATTCAGCCCTTGTGCATGGATTATTGTTTTATATGGAGATTTACTGCATTTGTAGCAGCTATTACGGCAACCTTAACAGCACAAATTATGTCGGTATTTCTGGATTTCATAAAAAAACTTTAAAAAGCCAGTCAAAATGGCACACTGGTGTCCCTCGGAGTATAAGGTGGATAACAACGCCATTGGAAAGGAGTCCATATACACCCACTCATCCACCCATCAGAACAAGGCCAAGCCATTAAAAGTTGTAGCATTAGGACATTAACACTAGCTGGACAATAATCAGGATGTGAATATGGACTATGAATTAAATTTCATTTATTTTACTGTTAAAACTATTTCTTTAGTTTGATAACAAATTTAATGTTGATGAAGTGATAGTTGCCAACTGTATATTTATAATTATCGGGCCGATATTTGCGAGTTTTATGTGTATCGGGATTGGCCGATAAGTGGCTGCCTTGTTCGCCGAAGTTTTCCAACATTAGTTACAGACAGAGTGCTGGAAGCCGCAAGCGATTGCAGGTCATGTGACTAAAAACAACCAAACTTTCCATGACAACATCGAAAGCTCTGCCTAATCATAGCTGGACAAAGCAGGTTTTTATTCTCATCTCGGACGGGGGTTAGACTTGTCCTAGACTAAAATAATGTAAAAACTGTCCAAACTTATAACATCTCTTTTTAACATATCTAGAGAGAATTAACGGATAATAAACATACTTCAGACCCTGCTGAGAAAAAAACTACCAAGTGCAGGACTTTAAACACGTCATGTGTCTTTACAGGATTTTTACGGCATCTGTGTGAATGCACGCACAGGTTCCAGAAAATTATTGGCAGTGTGAATGAACCAAAAATTAAACGATAACGGACAAGTCCTGGATGCTTTTTCTGTGATTTTCTGTAACGTCTTCTGTAAGGACTTAATACATGCACGTTACTTGTAATGCGTTACCCCCAACACTGTTGATTTGCCTCAAAAGCCACACCAGTAACATCATTTTCCACGGCATGTTTTTGACCCAAAGTGTCATTTAAAGGGTGGCTGCTTAATGGGACTTTGTATGGAACATAAAGATCTCAAAAACAATGCAACATGGGCACAATTCCCAACAAACATTCATCCTCTTTATCAGGAAACGTGTTTTAAATGTGAAGTTTGAAAGAGCTGTTGGAAGCTTGGTGTTGATGATGTTGATGTGCACTACAATAAATGACTTTCTTACTTAGTATTTTTGTCTTGTTTTCAGTAGAAATCTTAAATTAAGATGCTTTTTCTTGATGAGCAAAATGACCTCAGAAAATATGTCTAGTTTTTAGACAAAAAAATATACAATTTATGTGAATTTGTGCTTAAAGCAAGCAAAAATATCTGCCAATGGGGTGAATAAACACATTTAAACTTCAAAAATGATAAAAATTGCATTCATCTGTGAAAATAAACTTATTGGACAAAACTTGTAAGAGTCGTAAACTTGAGTTTTTTTTTTACTTTTTATCTTAAAAATCATCATGATAGGCCCTCCATTTTAGAAAACTGTATTTGTACTAATCTGTCTGTGGTGTTACTGTCTCTTCTGGAAACGTCACACACGTAAGCAGCTGTGTTATCAGTATTTAAAATTAAAAAATAAATGACTACAATTTCAGAAATTTCAAAACATCAAGATTGAGTTTTACTGGATATATCATGATTTTAAATACAAAGCAGTGAAAGTTTCTTTTAAAAAGGGAAAGCATTTTTAACAAATTATTGCCTCTCATTTTTTTTTAAACACTCCAAGTAAGAATGAACCAGTTCATTAAAAATGAAAAATACTAAATAAGATTACACATTAAAGAGTACAACAATTATTACAAAACATTATATAAAGATAAAGTTCATCTCATAAATTGCTTTCCACAGTACAAATCTGTTGAGTTGATCTTCTGTTGAGAGTTTTTAAGATTGCTGATCAGTCTTGTGTGTTTCAGTGGTGTTGTTTTGAATCTTTTCAATCTCTGTCTGTGTTGTCTTCCCAGTTTGAGGGCAGTGAATGTGCAGCATCCTCTCAGGTGTTTCAGATATCTGATTGACTGATGCCTGTATGTAGAGCTTTCCATCAGTCATGAAGCAGGTCACTGTCTCAGGATTCACTCCTTCAGGCAGATCAAACACACGTCTGAACTCTTGGATTCTGTACGAGTACGAGTCTTTCCCATCCTCCTGCTTCTTCTCTGTCTTTCCGCTCACCTGCAGCTTCCTGCCCACCTGTTTGACTGACAGTTCTTCTGGGGAAAAGTCTTTAGTGTCCAGTGTCAACGCAAAGCCACTTCCCTCTTTCTCCTGCACTGTACAGGTGAGCGGCTGGATCTCCTCAGAGTTTGACATTTGCTGGATCTCCTCAGAGATTTTGTGCTGAAGTTTCTCCAGGCTGCTCCTCATCTCCTGCAGTAGGTCAGTGTGTCTGTAAAGAGGTTCGATCTCCGGCCACAGACTGCACACTGGCCAGTCAATCCTCATGAATGGAGTGATGAGGGAAGGCTGAAATGCATGCAGGCTCAACATTTTTAGTGTCTTCTCTGTTGTTGTATTGCTTCTCAATCTCTCTGTGTCTCTCTCTGGTTGTGTGTTTAGGTTTGACTCGAGTGCTGTGAGTCTCTCAGCTTTATACTGCCTGTTTATCAGCACCAGCAAGTTCATGAACTTTCCAGGTATTACCACATTCATCCACTGGGTGCCAGCATCGACCTAGTTCATGACGTCACACAACTCTGACTCTCCTAGCAGAAAAAAACAAAGCTAAAATCGGATAATGACACCACACAAGTTGTTTTCTAATTGTGTGCAATAAACCATTAAACAAATATATTGTTATTTATTTCAATTACTTTTTAATTTATCGCGTGTGTGTGTGTGTGTGTGTGTGCGCGCGCGCGCGTGCGTGCGTGTATATAATTTATAGGTAATATTTAAGAATATATATATATATATATATATAAGTTTATATTTAATATGTTATTATTATTATACACGAGCAAGTTCATGAACTTTCCAGGTAGTAGGCAAGCCTACCATTCATACACTGGGTGGCGCGCGTCACCACGTGGAGAGAGATAATGACGTCACACCGAAACCTACTTTGTTAATTCTCAATGGACAGAAAAGAAATCGATTAATCAATGAGTAACAAAAGTTGTACTGTTAGATAAGCATTGTTATGTATATCTGTATCCAAGTAATAGACCTACAAATTCACGAGTTTGACTGCTAGTCCAACTTCTGTGTAAACATGGCAAGAAACGATAAGTACAAGGTAAAATGTAATTTATAAGAATGAGTTCTAGCATTTTTAGGCATCGTCACTCAGCCTTTTTATATTTGGCACGCGCGTATTTGGATGTAAACCAGCAGGTGTCGCTCTTACACAACAAACGATTTCAGCTTCTCGTCAACGTTTACCTGAGGGTAAATATCGGGGTTTGTCTTTTAACACGTTTAAAATGTCACAATAATGGGAATCATAAAAATACTTGATAATAAAGAGTCTGGGTGTGGCAATAAATAAATATTTAAACAGACGTTTACACTTTTCTCTAGATTAATTATACATTTATTTACCGAACTTTTGAAGGGCATTTCGTTCACGGTAGATACAGTTATTGTTTTAAAAGAGATATCAAATTCTTCATTTATATGCTAAAATAACGCATAGAAGGGAAATCCATATGAAACAGTTGTTATCGTCACTTCTGCACTTGTGCAATGTAATCATGTCACTGTTGTTTCTAACAGATACACACCTGTCTGCGTGAGCGCGTGTCTGTCTGTGTGTGGCCTCTTCTTGTGTCTGAAGACTCGAACAGCATCCAACTGGTATAAATCAACAAACGGGAATATATAGCAATGTTTTGAGTGTATTCAGTGTGCTTAGGTATGACTATCAATAAACTACTGAATTAAAGGAATTGGTTTATTTGACTTAACAATCTGATTCAGTTTTTATTTAAATACATGCTGTCTTGCCTATATTATGTTTATATCTTGTTCTTATACATTGGTTGATCAATCTTTTAGATCAATGCTAATAATGGCCCTATTCTATTCCTCTACACATTAATAAGACTAAATAGAGACTTTTGCTCAAGTTTCATATATTTCTCCTGGGAAAAAGACCCAGAAATTTCACAAATGTTTCCATTAGTTTTAGAAAAGATCTCAACCATGTCCCAAACTGAACTCAGATCTACCATCTCTGCAATCAAATGTCAATTTGAACCTAAAAATTTCTCATTGAATTGACCCAAAATGCAGATTATTTTACCTATGCAATGTTCATTTTATAGCTGCATACTATTAATGCATTGTAACAGCTGCCCCATTTGTCTTTTATTTCTTCAATGCAATATTAGGAGAAACATCCAAGACTACTTTGATACTTTTATGAAACAACGTGAGAGCTATGAAATAGAAACTTTTATACCACAGGGCTGTTAAATGCTTTATACTGATTGGTTGAGAAATGTTGCACAGGTATGCATTAGTTTTCCATAAATAGGAATAATTGACTCTGGTCCTTTAAATTATTTGAAAATAATGCACCCCCGGTGTAACGCATAATTCAACGACCATCGTTCAATTATTCCATACTTAAATCCATAACATTTTCCCGTGGGCCCTATAATAAAATGAATAAGAAGACAATTGCAGTTATGTCTCTACTTTAATATGGCATAGTTGGCATTCAAGTTTTGATAGACAGGTGATGCTTTCCATTAGGACAAAGAAATTTAGCTAAGCCTCATTCAGTTCGGCACATGCCATTAAAGTGTCTGTGGTCAGGAGAGAGAGAGAGAGAGCTGTCAGCTCGGTTCCTTTGAATGCCTGCAGCTGAGTTCAGCTGATGACAGGGAACTCATTTAGCTCCAGTGACAGGCCTGAAGAGAGAGAGAGCTTGAGACGACTATAAAACCCAGCTCTCACAATGGCAGGAATAGATCTGCTCATGAAGGGATGCTTTGTGCCCTTAGGATGAGCTCTCCTGGTCTCACACGCATAGATCCGGTGAAATCGCATCTCGCATGCGACCGACGTGTCGCCGTACCCACAGTTCTCTGTTTGCTTCTTATGCAGGAAGAAGCTTTGATTATTTCCCCCGGTGTGTGAAGGTGCCTGTTTCTGCAATCTGGAGCTCCTCCGCTCCTGGCGTACGTTCTGCGTGACCCGGGGTTCAATCGTAAAGCTTTGGGCCTGCTTTATCAGATCTTTTGCAGAGTTGTGTGCCCTTGAGACACGTGAAGGCGCTCATCCACGATGCATTGCCGTTGAAAGACAGGATTTCCCTGAACAGGAACCTCTGCCTCCAACCTCGAGCCTTCTCTGGCCCTGTGACCCTATCCTGTGCACTAAAGCCCCCATCTCGCTCGACAAAATAAAGCGATGGAGGGAGTACAGGAGAGATGAAGCAGGGCTTCCAGCAGGAAGCCACAAGTCTTCCAAAAAGCTTCTCGAGGGTCACAACTTGTTTCCCGCTGTGTAGTCATCATTGGCTTTCAGATCGGATCTTTTTTCCCTGAGCCACCCTCTCCTCCTATTGTTCTGGTCTAGCAAAACCTCACACGTTTCCTCAAGAGCTATTTTTGTTAGACGTGCTTTGTTGCCCTGATTTATAATGGCTTGTGTCTTGATTGGGTCTTTCCCTTTTTATTCTAAGGTTGTGATGTTCTATTCATCACAAAACCCATTACATTATTCACATTTATAAAATGGATTGTTTAAGCCCCATGTGGACACTCGAAATGCAATGACAAAACGCAACGATCAAAACAAAGTCTCATTCAACCAGCATTTCTGACAAATGCTGCAATAGCTTTGTCAGTCTTCATATTCATCACAAGCTATAAGGGTGTGGTAGTTAATGTAGGTGTGGTGGACACTTGGGGCATTTACATTTAGCAGACACTTTTATTCAAAAGGACTTACAAATGAGGCACTCAAACAATTCATCCTTAATTTTACAGCATGAAAATGTTTCCGAAAAGCACTAATTGGAAAAACAAAGGTGCTTAACAATCCCATAGCAGAGCCATTTTTGGTTGAATGGTTCCATAAGGAACCAAAAAAGCTTCTTTAGATTAAGTTATGAAAGAAATGTTTATTCTAGGTTCAAATAGTTCAGTTTGAGGAACCAAAAACTGCATTGAGTGCAGTACAAAAACCTACAGTGACCCAACTATTGCTTTTGTTATATATAACTGAATAGCAAAAAATACTAAACTTTAAAACGTAATTTACTTAGTCATTATTGCAATAACTTCAAAGGGATAAAATGACACTTCTGTCATCATATACTAACCCTCATGTTGTTTTTAACCTGTATGAATTTCTTTATATTGATGAACACACAATAAGATATTTTAATAAATGATGGTAAGCACACAGTTTACGTACTCATTTACTTATGAAAAACAGATATGAAGTCAATAGGTACATGTGCTTATCATCATTTATCCAAAAATATTTTATTTTGAGTTTACAGAATACTTAAACTCACAAAAAAACACAAGGGTTAATAAAATATTTTTTAGGTATTTTTTTTAGGATTTTTTGGGGTAAACTACTACTGCTATTATTTTTAGTGGATGTCTAACAGAGACAGAAAAGTAGTCAACATTGCATCACATTAACATTGCATTCAACGTTTGACAACCATAAAGCATTCATTTTGAATAGTTTGTCTCTTGATTGATCATTCAAAAATAGTATGCAAAGTGTTTTGCATGATTTAACATGCAATGCATGTTTTGGGACCCTTTACAACAATGTCTGCATTACATTTTGGGACAAAATAACGGTACAAGGCCGGTGATAAGAAATTTTAAAGCAAGCATTTGGGGACACATGTATGTGTATTGGTTAAATGTTTTCATAAGGAACCTTTAACATTTAAAGACTTTCTGTTTCAAAAAAGCTTCTTTAGAATAAGTTATGAAAGAAATGTTTATTCTAGGTTCAATTTGGTTCCAATAGTTCAGTTTGAGGAACCAAAAACTGGTATTGTAACACATGTTGTCAGGAATTGGGTAAACACAAAACACGAACCCAGATGCGGACGTAACAAAAAAGGAATTTATTACAAAACAGGGGAAAAACCAGGAAAACAAAACCCACGAGGGGGCGAAACAAGACAAGGGAGGACAACACTAAACTAACACTAAACTTAACAAAAACTAACAATAACTTTCAACACATTAAACAGATCAAGACTTAAATATACACAAAACTTACTGGAACCGACAGGGCAAGAAACAAGCATGGGACAAGGCATTAAACAAGACGAATGTGCACTAGACAACAAACACAAGGACTCTTAAATAGGGAGAAAGTAAATTACATACAGCTGAAAATAATCACGAGTAAGGGATCGGGAAAAAGTGGCGAGACCCGGGAAATGCGTGGTCGGAATAAACCAATACTACAACCACACATTTCCCACATAGAACATATGTACTGTCAGAACCCTGCCATGCTAAACTAGATCTAAATACCAACAGGATCCGGCAGGATTCTGACACATGTATTGTATTGTAACACATGTATTGTAATGTGTCTTTAAAGTTGAGTCAGTCATCAAACACAACCAACAGGATCCTTGGCTAAGCTAAAATGCCAGCATGATCTCTGGAATTCATGCATATTTTACGAGGTGACTAATTTGATGTATGAAGTAAATCATCCCCAGCAAGCAATTTTGGCTAAAACAAGGAAACATTTGGGCTAGCAGTGAAAGTCTAATAGACGTTTAACCAAAGCCCAAGAATAGACGATGTGTATACTTTGTAAAAGAAATGAAAGCAAACACCTTGAACACCTGTTGACTTTGCTTACATGATGGAATATTGTACATCTCCAAGTTATTTCTGCAAAAATGGCATGTAACCAAATTCAGGGTTATTTAGGGTACTAAAGTGGGTTACTCACAGATGGACTATACTGGGTCTATAGTTAGCCGTCATTTCACTGTCTCAATTTTTGCTTGATGGGTACACTGTAAGAAAAATGTCCAAAAACTGGCCCCTATAGCTGTCACTGGGAAGTACTTTTTAAAAAGATCCTAATATGTATCATTTAGGTGCAGATATGTGCACATTTGGTACCAATATGCACCTTTGAGGCAGTGGCGGCCAGTGAGTTCTTTTTTTGAGGGCACACGGTACAAAGTTCGTCACAACATGTATGTATCCCATCATGTGTGTGGTTCGTAATTTCCTAATATGCTTGCCATGTTGAGTGAACCTACTCTGTAAAAAAAAATCCGTAGAAATTGCAGCTGGGTTGCCGGTAATTTACCGTAGATTTAAATTTATGTTATTTACTGGCAACATTTTGTTCAAAGTTGAATGAACATCTAACATTCACAAGTCTTTGTCTTTACAGAGTAAAACTAAAAAAACAGCATCAAGCAAAACGTTCTGGAAAGCAAGATCTGAAGCAAAAAACAGAAAAAGGTTGATGATGATTTCTGGTTCCCAGAATGCTTTGCATGAGGCTGTTATTGTATAGTTTAATTCTGTAAAGATAAAGACTTGTTAATATTTAAAATGTATTAAACTTTGAACAAACTCTTGCCAGTAAATAACATACATTTAAATCTACGGTAAATTACCGGCAACCCAGCTGCAATTACATTGTAATTTCTACGGATTTTTTTTACAGTGTATGTTCATCACGTGTCGTGTCAAAATAAGTGCCTGCTGCAGACGTGTCTAAAGGGTTTATGATAAAAGAGATGCTCGCATTTGCCAGATACTCGCATAATCTCATGCGTACTCAGAGTTTACTGTTAAGGGAGTGTCTTGCGTTTATTTTGTGAACTTGAGCGACTCTTTTATCATAAACGGTTTTGACACGTGTGCAGCAGGCACTTATTTTGGCAAAACTAGTTTAATATGACGCAACAAAGACATATTTTGAAAACACGAGTAACACACATGACACTTATTTTGAATTTGTGCCCCTCAGAAGAGCAGTCACGAGCCGCCACTGCTTTGAGGAACTAATATAAACTGTTTATGTGCCAAGGTGTACTTTTTGAAAGGATACCACCCCAGTAACAGCTAGGGACCATTTTATGACCATTTCTTCTGACAGTGGACAAAACCTGAGGAAAAGGCATGAATGAAACCCCACCTCATATAAATAAGACATAAATTCATACAACCATGTAAAATATAGCCTACAAATTGCCACGAGATTATGTTGAATATGCAAAGAATTATGTTTTAATATCACTGTGGTAAAAGCAAATTGTGCACAACATATAAATAAGATTGTACAAATTCATAGAACCATGTAAAATACAGTATATAGCCTACAAATTGCCACGAGATTATGTTGAATATGCTAAGAATTATGTTTTATCATTCGGGTCGACCTAACCAAAAAAAGACAAACAAATTAAGATTCTTGCAGGTAGGCTACCATGGAGTCACCAGACCTAAAATGACTACAAAAGACATGGTTTGAGATACACTAGCCCCTTAAGTGACATAAACATGGCAAACGAGAAATGGATGCAATCTTTTATTTGAATTTGTTTAGCCAATAGTGTTACAAATGCACAGACAGCTAATCCTTGTCAAATTCATTACACTTAATAAAAAAACTGTGTTTTTGGGCAGAACCTGCAATTCCCTTAAAGGGCAATGTGTGACATTGTGATGTTTATTAGTCCGAGAGTGTATTGTGTACTAAATGGCTCATCTCCTTGTTATTCCTTTAAAGAGACGCTGTTAGCTCAGTGCTTTGCTGTGTTAATGAAACATTAGTTTACTTAAGGATTCAGCTGATAGTTCAGCTCACACCCGTTTCTGCAGCGCGCCGTGTGATTATCAAAGATAAAATCAGTTTCAGCTGTAAATTGAAATCTGTTTGTTTGCTCTCGTTGATCTATTAGGCGCATGTTTGTAGCATTTGCTATGTGAATTATCTGTTTAATATCTAATCACACTTATCTAGATCCATTTAGTATAGAAAACGTAAGTAGACTTGTTACAATAAGATCTCGAGTTCACATCAGGTGAGTTAGCTATTTGAGGCCTGGCTATTGGATAGTTGATTGTTTGTTGGCCAATGTGCCAAAGACATGAAAGCCTGGGTAATTGAGTTAAACAGAGCTGTGGTTCAAAGTCTGAGGCCACGATGAGAGGAGACCAATAGACCAATTTCGTGTTTGCAAACAGAGATGACGTTTTTTGTGGGCGGAGCCAAACTGGTTGCAGAAAGTGACTGCTCCGCAGTAGGGTTATGAAGTGTTTTAGCATTAAACCGTGATTTTTATGGATCCGGTGTTCTGTCGAAGTCTGATTCCCCTATGTTTCCCTTCAGTGCAATGTTTCTTATAGCGTTTTAATCACATTACGTTTATTATGGCTTGGCTACTGATATGCATGTATGTAATGTATATGTATTGTTCTTTTTTGCTAAATCAAATATTTTTACAGTCTGAATCGCTAAAGTACATGTAAAAGCAATACTATCATGTATTATATATATTAGCGTTTATTAAATATTTCATAATTTTCCGGTTTTTTATTATTTCTTTCATAATAAATTATAATTGTAACATGATAAAAACGCTATAAGAAACAAATGGGGGGAACAGACTTCTACAGAACACCGGACATCTTCTCTACTTATTTTCTATTCTAATTATTAAAAGATTTCCAGATGATTTCCTCGCTCCATTCTGTCCGTTTAAGGGCTTAATGTAATCATAAACACCTACGTTTATCTTCAAATGATGTCTTTGACGATGGTATTCTATAAAAATGAAAGCCATCTTTTTTGGCATTCTTATTCTGACACTTAACAGCACAACCGGACATTTTCCAGTGAGTTATCTTGCTCTTTTCACTCGTGTCTAATTCATTTCCACTGTTTTTCTGCAACCGCATTGCGCGCGCAGCTTGCAGTGACGTAACTGTGACGTCTACTCTAAATTGGTCTATACACATGAACTCACATGAATCGACTATCAGAAGAGAGAAGTGATGGTCGGGGGCTTTCTCTGCTTTTGATTTGACCAGCAGGGAGTAAAAATATCACTTAAGATCCTCTTAAGGAGATAACATCTGACTTCTTATGAGAAATAATCAAATAACGACTTTCAGTGTGTATATAGGTCCAAAATAATGAATCCTTTAGCTAAAAAAAATTAAGAAAAAAAATTTAGAAGTTTACTGGCTGATAAGATTTAAAAACAAAAGGCAGACAGTGCATGGTTAATGAAAAAAAAAAACATTTAAATAATAGAGTGAATAAGTAGTCAGTAAAGTCCACGAAGCGTATTTGTAAATATATTTTTGATTTAACACACTACACGAAGGCTTCTCAGCTTTCCCCTTTCGCCCGTATAAACGTTTCACTTGAAAGACCAGAAACGACTCATTTAACACATGTGAGCTTCACACCATGAAAATCACATTTATCAGGGGTATTAAATTACACATCCAAATCTTTACGACATCTTTGAAAATGCTTGTAGAAATAATGTCCAGATTTTTCAGAAACCCTAAGGTATAATTTGACACCTGTGGACAATATTGAGGCGAGTATCGGATCCGTGCCCACGTACTGCAGCTGTTGGCGAATAAAGAAACATGTTCAGTGTTTGTGGCAGACCAAAATACACAGAGCTCTGTTAGGTGACCGCGTTCTCTTGATGTTCTTCCGTTCTCACGGGTTCCTTTATTGGATCATTTATCAATCCGGAAAGGTTTATTTAGTTGGGGTTAATTTTTTTATTAAATATTCTGTTACAAATTGACCTGTTGGGGTTTTGTGAGAGATGCAGGGTTATTTTATCTTACATCTGACAAGGATGTGGCATCATGAGCTTCAGTGAGGAGAACAACATTAATAATAAAATGTGTGCATCTCAAGTGAATCTGCTGACACGATTGTAAACAAAGTAAAATGTTGAAAATCTACAAACCTGTGTGAGTCTTCCCTGGCTCATTTCTCACACTTTTACGCTGACAGAAAACAAATAAACAAACCGAAATAAACACAAAGGTGGTCACTAGCCCACACACAAACACACTGTAGCAAATGCACACACACACACACACACACACACACACACACACATTGTAAGGTCTCTACAGGCCATATATATATGTATGTATATAATAGAAACGCCCTCTATTCTTGCTATTTTTCTCTTGTATTATAACGTCCCTCCCTCTTTACTTCTGCTTTATGTTTCCCGCTCAACAGACGTTTGCTTTGCCAACCTTATAATCTCTATACTGCAGAAGATTCAGTCGGCCATCTCATTCAATGGCATGCAGTAAACTTAAACAGATTAGAGAGAATTTATTTATTTATAACTGACAGTTAGTGCTTACATCCATTTACTTTTATTTATTTCCTAGATGCTTTTATTGGATACAAAATTCTGCGCACATTTAAACTGGATTGTTTGTGTGCTGGACTCTTGTTGGCTGCTGCTTCTTCATTATTTGGTCTAAGTCCTCAGTTTCAAAGACTTTTACAAATAACATTTTTGTCTTGTGATGAAACAAATGATTATGTTGCCGTAAAAATTCCTTACATTTTTACGTTTAACCAATTTAAAATTACGATTAATTTCAACTTTCTTGACAAGTGAGCAGTTGCTATAAATTATAAAAATAAATTTAAAATAACTTAAGCTAATTCAATTTTATTTTTATAATTGAATTTTAAATGCAAGTTGATTAAACGTAAGTATTTAAGTGCAACAAGGAATTTTTATATTGTGTATTTTTGTCTGCAATAATGCAGTGTTTTCCCGGACATGGATTAGCTTAAACCAGGACTAGGCCTTAGTTTAATTAGGAAATATAACTAGTTTAAACAAACATGCCTTATTCAAACATTACTGAGGCAAAACAAATGGCAGTGATGTATTTTAAGATATGTCAGTGCAAGTTGTTTTCAGTTTGGATAGCTCTTACATTTATTTTAGTCTAGGACTAGTTTAATCCCTGTCCGGGAAACCACCCCAATAATTTACATTTAATTCTACACCTTTAAAAGATTTTGAAACCTTTTAAACCATATTTATAAATATATCTTATGTCTTTTAGCATACACCCTCCTGTTAGACAGGAACCTTATGGTAAATACAGATTGTTCTTGCTGCAAGACACTTTTGTCTATCACTTTTATTTACTGAAACAAACAAATAGTTTTTAATGTAGGATAAATATTAATCCATGCTGAGACATCACTGGATTTAATTCCCTTTAGATTAGCACAGACAATGGCGATGTTCAGCTCAAAGCTTAGTAGGGAGGAAAAGGCTTAAACATTAGTCTCCATATGCAGAGTGTTTGTTTATAAATTATTTATAAATATTTTCTGGCCAGAAATATGTAAACGTTTCTGTTGTAAGAAGAATAAATTGTAAAGAATTGAATCTGAAATCTACATTTTTTCACATTAGCTTATATATTTATGTTTAGGGTATTTATTTATTTGTACTTATTCATTGTTTTGGAATATATATAAAATAAAAATAGACCCTTAAATGAAAATTTAAAATGACTTCACTTTCTCAGGGTTATACCAAAAGAGTAAAAATATTTTTATGTTTACACATTTAGTAAATAGCTTGTTGTGTTTGTGTAAGGAACACAGAGAGTTTGAGTCAGCCAAGAAGCAAAAGGAAATCAGCCTTCAACATGCATTTCCTATCAGGGATTTGCTTTGATTTTTAAACTGACAGAAGACAATAAGAGCCACGACAGCCCGGGGTTAACAGGAAAACAGTGCATGTACTGGAATGCTGCAAAAATGCCAGTGATAGGCAAGAGGTTTGAGACAAGACAAAAGGAGAAATACAAACAAGAGGATTTTTTTGATAAAGAAAATTGACTTTATTTCATAAAGTATTACATAACAGCATCATACAACAGTTTCTTTTTTCAATGTTAGGAAACATAATTCATCAGTTTACCTACACACATTTCATTAGCTCACACACGCACACAAACTCTAGCATCAGTATCTCATCTGTCGAAGCTGCCACCTTTTAATTGGGCGTCCCGCTTCCCCGACAACATTTGTTAGCTGCCATCTGTCTGTCTGAGCCCCCCCAATGCTTTCGTCTCCCCCACCTCCCCCCGAAAGTCTTTAATCAAGCTGCAACACTTCTTCTCAAGTGAGTCACCCATCCCTTCCTCCCCTAACTTGACGACTTAGATAAGACAGACTGACCAACAGGGTTCTTATCTCTGCCCCTTATGAACAAGTGCTTACAGGATGAAAAACAAATAACCAACCAAAAAATAAAAAAACAAGATGCACAGTAAGGAGCACAGTTAAATACATCATGCAGTGTCAAAAGAGCATATAAATTGCTCTCCGAAACAACCACCCACAACCCTCCCCTGCAGCTCCAACTAACAGCAAAGTCTATGAACCTCGATCTCCAGGGGCACCGATGTGCCCATATGAGGTGAAGAGGCAGAAAAACGCCCCCACCCGTACATTCAACTGAGTTCTGCACGTCTGGAGTGCAGCTGTCGGAGGGGTTTCGGCTCTCCAAGATCTCCATCAGCTTGTGGTCTCAGAGACACCCACGGCACAGGTTCCTCAGAACCAGAATGTCATTCAAAGTACCAACGTGTAGTCACGGGACAGGGGAGGACGGTTCCTCGAGTTCCCACAAAAGCAAAGTCTGTTTGTCCCCAACATCAATTGATTTACCTTTGAGTTCATGTGAAGGGTGTAACAGTTCGAGGGTCGTTGTTGACTTCATCCATCAGTTTTGTGGCCTCCTCACACCTTCGTAGCCAGAGACTGGGCCTCTGTCTTTTGTGAAGAAAGTGAGCTGGGCGGGCTGGCATGAAGGGCTTTCTTTAAATTCAGCAGACAGAGGCATTGAGAACGGAAGCGTAGGTCAAAAAAGGCGTAGAGGAGTGGGTTGAGGCAGCTGTTGACGTACGCCAGGCAGGTGGCGTAGGGATGTGCCAGCAGGAGGAGGTTAAGGAAGGTGCAGGAGTCGGGCGCCAGGTTCAGATAAGACAGGGCGTCCATGGTCTTCACCACGTGGAAGGGCATCCAGCAGGCGGCAAACACCACCACAAGCGTGGTGATGATCTTTAGCAGGCGACGTTTGCGCTGGTCCTCCTTGCGCAGGCTGTTGAAGTGACGTGTGATGGTGCAGCCGATGAAACCGTAGCATACCATCATTGCCAGAAGGGGGATCAGAAAGCCGAGAGCTGTGGATGAGAGGCTGAGGCCTGCGATCCACAGCTGCTCTTGGCCTTGTTTGGTAACCACCAGGCTGAAGTCCATAGCGCAGGAGGTGCGGTTGGTGTCGGCATCGTACACCGTTGTGCGGAAAAGCAGCGTGGGTGAAGCCAACACTCCGGATAAAATCCAGATGGCGGCCAGGGATGCCTGCATGTGTCCTCTGGTACGCAGCTGCGTGCTGGTGAGGGAGTGCACGATGGCCATGTAGCGATCCAAGCTCAAACAGGTGAGGCAGAAGACGCTAGCGTACATGTTGAGCAAAACCACATAGCTGCTGATCTTGCAGAGGGCGATGCCAAAGGGCCAGTGGTATCCCAGTGCTGTGTACACGGCCCAGAGGGGAAGAGTCACCACGAAGGTCAGATCCGCGAGGGCCAGGTTTCCTATGTAGACATCAGCAGCTCTCCGTTTGTTTTGGGCCCGCCAGACGGTGAAGATGACCACACCGTTACCGGTGAGACCCAGGATGAAGATGAGCATGTAGAGTATGGGAATCAAGGAATATGATGGCTCCCATTCATCAAAGTCACACATGGTGCCGTTTGCTGCCTCCTCATAGTAGTCATCTTGACCGTAGTCATTGCTCATGTTGTCCATAGTGATCCTTTCTTTTGAATATGTTAAAATAAGAAGTTAAAGTCTTTGAAATTTTGGTTTGCCAGAAAAGCAAAATTGATAACAAAGTTGCTCGAGATGTGCTCAGGTCACAATGTCCTCTCAGCTGGACAAGCTGGCTTTTAAACTCTCACATCTCATCCCACCCTCTCTGTAACTCCTCCCACCGTCACCGCTGACTCCTCCCCTTACTGCTTACCAAAGTCTCCGCTTAATCTCCACAGAAAAACCTGCAGGATTACTACTCAAAAAAATAACAAGTAAACAAATGTGTTTATATATAAACATAATTAAAACGCGAAGTTAGTTAAAATAAACGATATGATATGTAAATGATAAAAGACCGTTTTATTGCACTGGCAAAGATCAATATTTATTTTAAGACTTGTTTACAAGAGAAGTTTAATTTAATATATTTAATAACATTGCAGTGTATGTGTACATGCAGTTTACAATATTCGCGTTGTTTTTAAATATTTTCCTTAAAGGCGTTTTTTGTTTTGTTTTAGCCTACTTTTTACTTCAATCTATATGCCTAAACTAATATAATTCGAAAGGAAACTGCATGAAAATCTGTTTCGATGTCTGTCTTGACATGTCAGGACCTGTATATTTTGTCTCATACCGATTAATAGATATTGTAATTGACGGATGTAATGTGTGAACAGTCTTGTCTATTAGTTGGACGATTCAAGCGCTTTCATTTCCATCCCAATGCATGGAGCATTGCGCACACGGACGTGCCCAAACAAAACCTCTGTTTATCCGACAAACAGATCCAGCGACTTTAAAACATTTTGATATAAACAAGTTTTTGCACGAGACTTTACGTCATCTGCTAGGCTATTAGAGTTTTCCGTTTCAAGAGTCACGCGGAGTAAAGCTATAGCCTATCAATACATCTAACGGGGTTCATTTCCTTTTGTATAACCTTGTAAACTTATCATTTATTTAAAATTAGCCAGATTGTTATTGATTATAATGAAATATTGATAGTGCAAATGTTATAAACACAATAAATTTGACTATTCTAGCATTGTACAGAATTAACATTGCCTCAGTTATATGCAAAAGTATACTAAAAAAGAAAATATATATAAATAAATAATAATGAATAAGTCAAGAGAAAAATTGAGAAAATAAATAATACAAGAAAATGCAAAAACGTATAGCATATTATATATGCTATTTCTTAATATCGTGTTTTTATAAGCTAAATACTTGGTATATTTATATATACATACATTGGTTCAATAAATCTATAAAAAAAACATTTTATTTAGCTCTTTTCTATATGTTTACAAAGAGTTTAATAATTAAATCCTATAAAGTTTCAAAATGGCAGATATAGATTTTCTTTTTAACTGCTATACATTTATGCATTTTGCAGAAACTTTATCCTAACCATAATTTATGGTGCATTTACATTTTATCATTATGTGTGATCCTGGGATCGAACCCAAAACCTTTTGCACTGCTAGTGCAATGCTTTACCAATGAGTTACAGCAGCTTAAAGGGACAGTTCACCCCAAAATTAAAAGTCTGTCATTATTTACTCACTCTCATGTTGTTACAAACCTGTATAAATGTCTTTGTTCTGATGAACACGAAGATAGATATTTTCAGGTATGTCTGTAACTAAACCCATCATAAGCCCCATTCACTTCTATAGTAGGGAAAAAGAAAACTATGGAAGTGAATGGGGCTCACAAATGGTTTGATTATGAACATTCTTACTTCGTGTTCCTCAAAACAAAGACATTTATACAGATTTGTAACAACTTGAGAGTGAGAAAATGATGATGTATTTTTATTTTTGGGTGAACTATCCCTTTAATGTCTCATTGTGAGATAAAGTGCAAATATATATGATCAAAAAGTGCACCTGGGCGAGCATTTTAGAGAGTTAATAAAATCTGCTGTTAGATAAAGCTTAATTTAGTATAAAGTCTAAAGAGGCCGTGGTGTAATTAGTTTAAAATCCTGTCAATTACAAAGACAAAAGGAGCGAGGTTGATTCCAAAGAGGAAATCCTACAGTAAGATCTTACAGTAAATAAAACATTATTATCCAGAGCATTTGGTGCTGTATGATCAGACCGTATCAGACTCAAGCAGACGGGAGATTTCACTCGGCACCCGACTCCGTCTCTCAGCAATAAGGCGTCAGTGGCGCCGGTGACCTGACCCGCTCAGACACAACTATCCCTCCCTAACCCAATCCTAAACACACACACATACACACACACACACACACACACACACACACACGTGTGCTGGTCAAGCCCAAGACGGGAGTCTCAGCTTTTCGGAAGTTCAAGTGTGACATCATAAAAATGGCTTTAAGATGCTGGAGTTGATTATGAGTATCTGAACTCTCTGTTACATTGGGCGTTGCCTTAGATCTGTTTCAAATTAAATGTTTTATTAAATACTTTGTTAAAAATGAATGTGCTGTGTTATCTCAAGCTAAATCACCCCCCCCCCCCCCACACACACACACACAAATACACACACATCACAGGTGGGACTAAACTTATCTCGCTTTGCTCTTAACAGGATAGATATGATAACAAAACAAATGGTTGGGACAGATATGCAAATGGATGAAGCATTGGGGGTCCGACAACTGCCATGCTGTTTATTTCTAAGCAATTAAATTTAATGCTGTCTCAAGTGACCCCTATCCAAAATAAAGTATCTTATGTCAATCTCTAAATGGCACCGAGTTGTTTAAAAGTGATGGGACTGAAATTGCCGTAAAGGTCTCTGGGCTTCATTGCTGACACATGACAGAGTTTGATGTGGTGTTTGCGTTCTTGAACCATACATGAATGGCAACCGTAGTGTTAGACCACACACACAAACACAAGCACAAGCAGACAGACACACACCAATAGGAAAAGAGAGAGAGAGAGAGAGAGAGAAAGAGTCCGGGTGACAGACCTCTCCGAGCAGCTGGAGTCACCGCTGACTCTTTCATCCGGTGTTGCCCGACCTTGACTAAGTGATTCTTGTTTTTTAAACCGTTAGCAGATTCAACAGATTGAAGTGTTGCATCGCTTCATAATCACAGATCTATATAAAGCTTCAGTGTGAGAGCCACAAAGTATGAGATGTGCAGAATGTGTGTTAGACACCTGAGAAAACACACACACACATCACCTGACAGAAGTGAACAATTGTGTTTATTTACTTTTGAACAGAATTAAATTGTAATGAAGAGCAGTTGCTTACCAATCGTATAAGTGTTTGTTTCAGAGAATGATATTGTTTCAATATTTATGATTTAAAAAAAGTTTTTTTTTGAGGTGGGTCCCAATTTTATGACATTTTATAAAATGCAATCATTTTTCATAAATTCTGTGTAATTAAACTTCAGAAAAGTATGCTACTAACCAACAGCACTGTATTGTATCATTTAATATGTTTAGTGTAATTCAAATTCTATAGGTTTAAGATTGTTTTGTGTCATTTTCTTTAAGGGGAAAACATAACATTACATAGATCATAGTGTAAAGTAACCGAAAAATACACTGTTAAACCTTTTTGCAATTTATTTATTTATTATTTATGAAATAAATACTTCATTTCAAAATACTATTATAAATTTCAACCAGTGACAAACTTATTTTGATGAGTTAAAGAAACATGAAGAAACAATGAAGAAGGCCTGCAGGACGAAAAGTTTACATTCCTCCTATATGTTAAATAAAACCATAAAAGATATTGAACATGAAATGCAAACTATAGTTAGATTTACACGTATGCATTTGGTAGACACTTTTATCCAAACTGACTTAAAGTGCATTACAAGGTATACATTTTTTATCAGTATGTGTTTCTCGGGTTTGAACCCATGACTTTTTTCCGGCAAATGCTATGCTGTTCCAGAAGATTTTTGATACTGTTAAAGAAAACATTTGGATCAGATTATTTGAAATTATCATGATTAAACCCCACTTTATGTCTAACATAAAAATAAAAATAGACTTGTTTGATAAAGTATGATATTACACAATAGTCTCTGTCTTTATGTGAATTAATTTATTTAATTAAACCTCAGAGACAATGATTGTGCATTTTTTTTACAAATACACTGTATGCGCTGTTGAAAAAAAACTTGCCAAAATATGTACCCCATCTGTCACTGGGGCAGTACCCATATAAAAGGTCCTAATATGTACCTTCAGGTACAGCTATGTATACATTTTGTACCATTTTGCACCTTTGAGATACGAATTTGTATCTTTGAGGTACTAATAAGCCCTTGTTGGGACCAATATGTCCGCTGAGGTACTAAGTGAACCCTTTAGGTGCAAAGTTGTCATTTTTTAAAAAGGGTACAGTGACACCTGGGGTATATATTTTGACTATTTTTCTGACGCAAAGACCAAATTTTACTGACTTTAACTTGTTTTTGATTAAAAAAATTGTGTTAAAACTTCCCCCATCTCAACAGCAGTATAATAGGTCAGAATCATCAAAAATGGTTGCCCAAATAGAGAAAGTTTACCAAAGAGAAAATTTGTGAGTATGCATTTATACTTATAGGTTTCCAGTGTTTCTGTTAACTGTATGACTGGCATGGTAAAACAGTGTTTTTGATGGGGGTCTCCAATGTGTTTGATGTGTGAGGGTCACACGCTCCATCTACGCCCCCCATGTGCAAAGTGACAACTGCGTCTCTCGGGTGTTGATATGTTCTGACCAGCAACCTAAAGTGAAAACCCTTGAAAAACAACGAGAGGGCCTAATTGATTCGCCTGTTAATTCTCAATCTTAAAAGTTGACTGATACCACGTAGAGACATTTGTTAATGCATAATCTTTCCCCTTCACTTGGAAAGGTGTGTCAACCTTCTGAGGGTTTTATGGCACCCCACCCGTGCTTCATTGACTGATTTTGACAAGAGTTTCCGACTCATTGACACCAGGTCGTTGAGCATCAGGGTCGGGCCAATGAACGAGTTCACACCTTTGAGTTATCGCCTGGCTCTCTTCACCTCTTCAGTACGCTCTCCTTATGCCTGCAAGTGTATTGAAGGTGTGGATGTTTGTTTTAAATAAGTTTTAGCTACAGTGAGAGCAGCTTCTAGTTAAAACCTGGGTAGATTTGACTACCATAGGCTTGAATCATGACAGCGTGGACATCTGTATGGTCTTCCAGGAGGCAAGAAAACGAATTATGTAAACATCCCAGGTTACTCCAAGCCCTTCCTGTCTCTCTTGTCCTGCCATGACCCAAAACACTGACCATTATGAGAAGACATGTATCAATTTGTGAGGAACAGGTCAACCATGAAAGTTTTCTGTTTGCTGGAAAGTCAGTCTGCCAGTCTAAACCACCAGCTAACTATCTTAGCATAGTTTAAGCTGTTTATCCAGCAGGGTTTTAGCTACATTTCAAAGAGTTCCCTAACGTCCCCAGGGAACCGGAGAGGTTCATCCTTTCCTCCCGAGGGGATCTCCCCTTGCAAGCTTTCTATCGGCACCTGGTGAGAGTTTCCCCACCAGGCTTGAGGTTGAATATCTAGATAAACATTTGCCCCTCGGCTTCACGCTTTTGTATTTAATGACCTGTTGAAAACATCGGATGCTAATCAAGCAGGCGCAATGCCAACACGCTTCAGCTTCCGCTAAATGGTTTCAGACGGTCGGCACTTCTTTTCACATGTGATCTAAAAACCAGCCTGAACCAGACTACAGTCTGGCCCTATTACAAGGGCTGAAAGATGGAAAACGTACGGGTGCCCCAGTTGTTGTTAGCAATTAGCGGTTAGCAATTGGCTCTGTTTATTTAACAATCTCTTATCTCCTGCCCCCAGAAATGGCTACTGTCATAGATCCCTCAAGTGTGCCTTTCGTCTCTATAGTGTATCTCCGTGGCACGATTTCCTTTTTCACTTTTATATAGCATGCTATGTGCATAAGCGACAGGGTGCATAAAAGTGCAGGATGTCAGCACTTGTGTCTGTACCCTTGAGCTTTGATTGAATCACATGCATTTTTTTTAAATTAGACACTGAAGACATTGAAGTGTGTCCAAACGTGTGGCGCCTGATACAAGTCCACTCGGGTTTTCTATTCTCTTTTCACAGATGGGCAGGACAAACACTTTTGACAGGAAAGGCCGTCTTGAGTATACACATGTGGCGCCCTTACTGATGTAAATGGCTTGTGGGCGAATTCTAGCTGGGACATTTGACCTAAAAAAATTACTATTGTGATGACCATTGTTTGGAAAAGGAGCGGTTGCTTGCTGATGTAAATATTTGGCACAGATCTGGAGGTATCAGGAGGGATGTCCTCATCCATTGTTGCTTGTTTAAGAGTCCTCCTGAATATGTTATAAAAAGCACAAAAATACACTTAAAATAATAAGTAATGTTGGGTTGTTTCAACTCAAGGAGGCTAGGCGGCCATTCGTGCCAGTTTCATCAGACGCGTCCCGGACAGGATTTCGGGTGCGTCTTCTGGAAGTCGCATTGCTCGACCGCATGCGTCATTGAGTTTTTCACATTACAGTTAAAATACATTAGAGAGTTAAGATTTATTTATTTTAAGAATATTAAACCTTGATGACGTATGCAGTTGATCAACGCGACTTCCGGAGAACGCCCCCGAAATCCTGGCCGGGACGTGTCCGGCGAAACTGGCATGAATGGCCACCCTAATGGAGGCTGTTCACACCTGGTATTAAGATGCGTTTTGGTCGATCGGATCACAAGTGGACGATGCTAATTACCCAAATTAGTTGACTTTACTAGACAATTGCGTGGAAATGTGTTGCATGAAATCATTTTAGTTTTTTCAGGTTAAGTTGTATTAACATTAAACCTTTAGGGGTGGTCTCCCAGACAGGGATTAGCTTAAACCATGACTAGGCCTCAGTTGAATTAGAAAATATAACTAGTTTTAACAAACATGCCTTAAAAACATTACGTGTGTACATTTGAGACAAAACAAAGGGCACTGTTGTATTGTGTGATATGTCAGTGCAAGTTGTTTTCAGTTTGGAGAGCTCTTACATTTATTTTAGTCTAGAACTAACCGCCACTTTGTGGGTGAAGCAGACAAATCAAGTTGACATAAGTAGTCTTTACCTAAAAGCATAAGTTCACATTTTGATTTTTTGAGGATATATGATAACGGGGTATAAAACATTTTGAGCTCATCCACTATCCACTACATTCAGAGGTAGTCGAAAACACATTCGACCGGATTGCTTTTGTGGTGTAGACGCACATGTGGACATTTCTTCTGCTTGCGTTTAAACGACCACAGACCACCCTCTCAGAAAATCAGGACAGAAGCGGTGGAAAGTGGACAAAAGAGATGGATTAAGGTGTAAACCGATTGATAAAATACCAGGTCTAGTTAGGTGAAATATGGAAAGTTGGGTTTGAACTAACCTTTCCTGCAGACTGATCTCACGGAAAGTTGTGTTATAGTCACGCAAAATGTTATTAATTTATTTGTTCAATTCAGCTTTTTTCATGACTTGAGCATGAATGTCTTTTTCGTGTCACTCGCACGAATTTCGCATGTTTTGTTTAATTTTATGTATTGTTTTCTCATTTTCCTTTTTGTTACCATTGTTGCTTGGGGTTGGGGTTAGAATCACTTTCTGTTAGAATCACATTTTTAGACATCCTAACCCAAACCCCAACTCTAACTCCAACTCCAGGCAGGTATAGTTTTAAAAGCGGAGGAAAAACATGTAGAAACCAATACATAAAAGTACATCCTAACCTAAATCTAACCCCAAACCCAAGCGACAAATAGGGGAAAAAAAGAGAAAACAATACATAAAATGACATGAAAAAAGTTGTGCCATGGACACGAAAAACTATTTATAGAAATGTGTGCAAGTTACATGAAAAAGACATTTGTGCTCAAGGCACGAAAAAAGCTGAATTTCGTGTCATGGACACATATAAATGAATCAAATTTTCTGTTAATTTAAATCAGAGGTTGGGTTTGTCCATATTTTACCCAAACAGAGGTTGAAACAACCCAACATTTGTTTGTGTACATAGCAATTGTGTACATAAACAAACATTGGTTTTTATCAGTACATTTTTTTTACTACAATACAATTTTATTTTAAAGAAATTTCACTCGGTAACAGAAACACTTCAGTTTACATAAATTATATTATTATTATTAGTAGTAGTAGAAGTAGTAGTAGTAGTAACAATAATAATAGATTACTTGTAAACTTTACATTTTCTTTCTCAATCCTATTTTCCCACCTCACACCCAAAGTATCAGGTTATATTAACTATAGATGCTGGGAGAACCCCTCCTCCCACACACCCCAAATTCAGATAAGGGTGTCATATATGTTTATCAATTGCCAGTTCTTAAACTATTTCTTCCCTTTAAGTGTTTAGAGCCTTTTGTATCTATATGGGTATTAATTTATTTCATCAATTCCTATATTATTATTTGCACAGAAAGGGTTTCTGGAGCTTAGTGGGTAGCATTGTGTTTGCAATGTAAAGGTCATGGGTTTGATTTTTTAATTCATCGTAAATAGTTTTTTTTTTTTAAAGCATCTGTCAAATGCATTTAAATGTATAATTTTAATGAATGCTCTTTCTTCTGTTATTTAAGGGACCCAGAAATGAAAATTATTTCATCATTTTTTCACTCTCAAGTTGTTACAGACCTCTATCAATTTTTTTGCTCTGCTGAACATATAGAAAGATATTTTGTGCAATGTTTGTAACCAAGTTTCTGAGCACCATTGACTTATTTGTTTTTCCTACAATGGAAGTCAATGGTGCTCCTGTTTTTGCTTCATTACAAATATTTATTTGTGTTCAGAAGAGCAAAGAAATACCGGTCTGTAACAACTTGATGAGTAAATGATGACAAAATATTCATTTTTTTGTGGAAACAATCCCTTTAATAAACTACACAGATAAGCAACATGATCTCAAGGAAAGTCGTTTTATAGTCACAGAAAATATGATTCATTTATTTGCGTCCATGGCACAAAATAAAATGTCCATGGCATGACTTTCTTTTTCGTGTCATTTGATGTATTGTTTTCTTATTTTTTTTTTCATGTTTAAATTGTTGTCCCTTGGGATTGTGGTTAGATTTGGGGTTTGGGTTAGGATGTACTTTTATGTATTGGTTTTTGAATTTTTTCTTCAGCTTTTAAAACTATTCTCGCCTGCAGTTGGGGTTAGAGTTGGGGTTTGGGTTAGGATGTCTAAAAATGTAACCTAAAGTGATTCTAACCCCAACCCCACGTGACAATTGTAAGAAAATAGAAAAAACAATGAGAAAAAAACAATACATAAAATGACACAAAAAAGAAAATTGTGCAATGGACACGAAAAACTATTTACAGAAATAGACACGAAAAAGACATTCGTGTTCGAGGCACGAAAAAAAGCTGAATTTCACGACTTTCCGTGAGATCAGTCTTCAGATAATTAATAAATCTAACCATTTCGCTATTTTAAAAATACATGTAATAAAAGCATTGTTTAACATAGTTTCCTGAGAAAGGCCCTTAGAATAACTCAAGATGCTCAGTTACACATTGGCTTCCCTAAAAACAACACCAAAAACAAAAGAGGCAAAAGTTTCCACCCCAGTTAGCTTGATTTAGACACTGCAGATCACAATGGCTCCCAAGACACTAACAGTATAAATCTGAGCAATGCTGCCAGTCAGGGAGTTACACAGTCACAGTGACTTATGGGATATCACAGGAAGCTGGACGCCTGGCAGGATGTGCCTTCCATTTGTGTTGGTCCACTGAGACACGAAGATGGTCGTGTTTGGTAAACCAGAGCTGTCTGTGAGCCCTAAGATTATTGATAAAGCTCTTCCTGAAGCAGGACATGTGGAAGGAGCAAATGAGCTAAACGAAAAATAAAGAAAGCATTAAGGCACATACAATGACTCAGAAACCATAAGATCAAACTTTGTTGCTCCTAATATCATAATTAGATTATAAGACTTTAGCCTGGATTGCAACATCACATTCATCCCTTGTCAAATGTGAATGAATTATACATAGTACACGTACCCGCAAACACATGCCATATATTGTTTGTATTATAAGGGTGGGGCTGGTGCAGCTGGAGCACAATAATCCATTGTGCAGGAAAAATCAGAGCTCTTGCTTGCCATATGGTTTTATAATCAATCTATACCAAAATGTGCTCTTAAGTGGCAACCCATTGTGCACAACATTGGAGTCGACTCATCCATCCTATTCACTGTCAGGACACACACACACTGACACACAAACGGATGACGTCATTGACTCATTGTTCACTTCTAGAGTCACATGGAGACTACAGGGCTTTTCATTTTCAAAACAATAACAAAAATGATAAATTATATTTAAAGGAATAGTTTAGCCAACCCTCATGTTGTTTCGAACTTTTATGCCCAAATATATGTGAAGGTTATTTATGAAGCTTGTAGCCATGATAGCAGATGACTCCAGCCTGGAGCAACCCAGGGCTCTCAAATCCAAGTTAGTTCCTATATTAAAAGTCCAAGACAATACAACAACCGTGACAAACAGATTAAAGCTAAAGACATATTTGTTTCCTGAGGGACATGTTGACAACTCTACACAGTCAGAAAAAATGGTCAAAATATACCTTGCCAGCTTTTACTGTGGCAGTACCCCTTTTAAAAAGTATAGATTTGTACCTTAAATTTACATCTTGCTACCAAATATAAACATATCTGTGCCTAATAGTACATATTAGGACCTTCATAAAGGGGCACTGCCCCAGTGAAAATAAAAGTGCATCTGACATGTTGTCTTGTAAAAAAACATTTTTTATACCAGACTATTGCCAACAAAGCGGTATTTCTGAAGGCTAGGGATTAAACGTATTTGAAAGGAAAGTATTTGATGAACGAATAATACATGCTGAGAGCATTCGATTAATAACATTTTGTTTTTATAGGAGGTGGTGCTTAGCGGCTTTTGCAACTGAGCTCATATTTTGACCATTTATTTTCTAACAGTGTATTAAAAGATTAGTCCATTTCCTTAAAAAAATCCAGATTTGTTCCGTCGAGAAGAAATTATGTTGAGGAATTAAATTTTAAACTGCATTAAAACTGTTAAGTGTTGGGGTCCATTAAAGTCCATTAAAATGAGAAAAATCCTGGAATATTTTCCTCAAAAAACAATTTCTTCTTGACTGAACAAAGAAAGACATAAAAATGTTTGATGACATGGTGGTGAGTAAATTATCTAAATTTTTGTAAAGAAAATTGACTAATCCTTTAACAACCTTCTCTTTTTTTAAGTAAGAACTAAAAAATGAAGTCAGAGAGTCTCAGACGTATCTCATGGGGGATGTTTGGAGGATGGACTCGCCCATGTCCTCCCCTCACACTTCATTATGTCTGTGTGAATGGGTTTCTTGGCTTTCTCATGTCTTTCCTTACACCTTAAGCACATCGTCTTGCTCCAACACTGATGTGTTTGTGTATCCTGTATCTACAGCCATGGTTTCCTCATGAAGGAGAAGGTTTCAGGGACGGGAAGATAGGGGACAGTGGAGACGTGGAGCAACAATGGCAGGAAGACAGTCCAGATCAAATAGAGATTAAGGCAAAAAAACATTCCTCAAATAAACCCCAAACACACTCTTCTAACACGCTCGAATGGATGAGAAGCACACTGCTTTTTGAGGAAGAGTCATGGAATGATGTTTTATAAGGTCCTTTAGCAAAGTATGGTAAAAAAAAGTATGAAAAGTATTTAAAAATTCACACGACATCGCTTTCAACTAAAAACTTTTTATATTTTGGCCACTTATTGACACAGCAATGGCATTTTGGGGGGCCTGAAAAAGCAAACATTTGAAAATGGGTTTCCGAATGTAAGTTTTGAGAACTACCGTTATCATCTGTGTAAACTACAAAAACAGGAATTTATGAAAACTGTGAAATCATGCACATTATGCTTTAAGACATTGTGCATCACAGGCGGAGTTTCGCTATTGCTTGGGGCACCTTCAAACCAACAAGGGTACTTATTAGCGATAAATGTTAGTGTTGTCTTGATCGAAAACAATTCACTGTGACATATCCTTAAATATATGAGTGCAAGTATTGTGTCTCAAGATGCACACCAGTAATGCTGCTTTATAAATTATGCTTTAAAAAATGACTTAAAGGAACACCCCAACTTTTTGGGACTTTAGCATATTCACTGTATCCCCCAGAGTTAGATAAGTCCATACATACCTTTTTCAGCTCGTTGCGAACTGTAACTCTGTCTGATGCACCCACCGCTAGCTTAGCTTAGCACAAAGACTGGAAGTAAATGGCTCCAGCTAGGATACTGCTCCCAATAAGTGTCAAAATAACGGCAATATTTTCCTACTTATATGTTGTGATTTGACAGCCATCTTTTAACAGTATACATACTGGGAACTATATTCTCAGAAGGCGAAGCACTGCTACTTGGGTGGAGTGATTTGCTCACAGCACCCGAGAAGCCCTGTGGTGATTTTTGTGATTCAATGCAATTCCTTAAAGAAATAGTATGTAAGAAATGTATATCAATGAATCATAAAATGGCCCTGATAAGAAATCATTTTCCTATACTTATATCACTCACAACAGTGGTCCGGCCAGGATATTGTCATTTAAAAAGTGGAGTTGCAGCCCTCAACTGATGTTTATGTTGTCATGTTGTGTATTGGCCACCAGTTGTGTGATTGCAGTACCAGTTTTAGCCACAAGTTTTGTGATTGCAATACCAGTTTTGGCCACAATCCTACATACTGTTCCTTTAAATATCATATTATGAAAAACAAGAAGGTATTAGGTATGAACAGGACCATTTCAGTATCAGTACTTGCCACACATTACAAACACTTCATATCAACAAGCATAATAAAAAAAATGCATTTAACCACAATTTTTAACATGTTTGTTTTAACAAATGTTAAGGATAAACTGTTTTAACGTTTAACATTTTTATTCAACATGTTTTTCCTAAATGAACTATTTAATATTGCTGTGAAATGAAATGAAGCTTTTCTTTTCCTAAACAGGCTCATCTTTTGTTTTTAAGGCTCATTGTACAAATTCAAGAAATCACGGTTGACATGATGTGCACACATCAAGCATGTGCTTTCTGACCTCTTGCATTTACCCAAATGGGGCTTGTTTTGGTGTCATGTTTTGTGGGGCACAACCGGCATCACCAGAATTCACATCTGGATTTTCTGTGAGTCTGAATTCATCTGCTTCACATAATATTTCATATACATTGAAAATAGAAATGATAGTTCACTTTTACTTTTCTGTGTCTAAGGAAGTCTTTATCAGTACGGAAAATAGTAAGCAAAAGCTCAAAAAATATAAATAAAAATATGGGTCCAATTGACCCACCGCAACGAACATCAAAATCCTATAAAAACATTATTTGTCTTAAAAAAAAAACATTATTTGTGTTAAAAAAACACTACAAAACAAATTTGTTTTTTTAACACAAATAATGTTTTTTTTAAGACAAATAATGTTTTTTTTTTATGACAAATAATGTTTTTATAAGATTTTGATGTTCGTGGCGGTGGGTCAATTGGACCCATATTTTTATTTATGTTTTTTGAGCTTTTTAAAGTATAAAAATATGGGTCAAATTAATCCGCAAACATCAAAATTGTAAAAAAAAACATTTTTTGTCTTTGAAAAAACATTATTTGTGTTAAAAAAAATATTATTTGTGTTAAAAAAACACTTTAAAACAAATCAGTGTATCCTAAAGTATAAAAATATGGGTCAAATTGATCCGTGAACATCAAAATTGTAAAAAAAACATATTTGTCTTAAAAAAAACCACTTCAAAACAAATCAGTGTATCCTAAAGTATCAAAAATATGGGTCAAATTGATCCGCGAACATCAAAATTGTAAAAAAAAAAACATTATTTGTCTTAAAAAAGCATTATTTTTGTTAAAAGAAACACTTCAAAACAATTCAGTGTATCCTAAAGTATAAAAATATGGGTCAAATTGATCCGCGAACATCAAAATTGTAAAAAAACAGATTTGTCTTAAAAAAACACTTCAAAACAAATCAGTGAATCCTAAAGTATAAAAAATAAGGGTCAAATTGATCCGCGAACATCAAAATTAAAAAAAAAACATTATTTGTCTTAAAAAAGCATTATTTTTGTTAAAAGAAACACTTCAAAACAAATCAGTGTATCCTAAAGTATAAAAATATGGGTCAAATTGATCCGCCAACATCAAAATTGGTAAAAAAAAAATATTTGTCTTAAAAAAACATTATTTGTGTTAAAAAAACCCACTTCAAAACGAATCAATGTATCCTAAAGTATAATAAATATGGGTCAAATTGACCCGCGAACATCAAAAACGTAAAAAAAACATTATTTGTGTAAAACAAACACTTCAAGTGTCAAATCAGTGTATCCTAACTTTGCATGCATGTTCATGGCCCTAAATAAGAAAAAGTGACAAAATGTCTTGAAGAAAAAGATAACTTAGTATTTCATATACATTGTAAATAGAAATAATAGCTCACTTTTACCATCTGTGTCTGTGAAAGTCTTTTTCAGTACTAAAAAGAGTGAGTAGAAGCATCTTTACCACCAAGTCAGTATAGTAAAACACCAATATAGCAAATAAACACTAAAAACATACATTTAATTTGGATCTGTACAGTTGCTTTGAAACAAAAAATGTGGGTCAAATTGACCTGCGAACATCAAAATCGTTACAAAATTATTTACGTACACTTCAAAACATATCAACATATCCTAACTTTGCATGCATGCTCATGGCCATAAATGAGAAAAAGTCACAAAATCTCAAGAATAAAATCACAGGTTAACTGTTTTTCCGACAGCTTAAAAATCGAATTGGTTAAATTGACCCGGAACATAATACAAGAGTTAGGCTAATTTATTGAGCTAGCATTAGTTCTGATTCTTGAGACTATAATCATGCAAGGCTTTACTTTTTTTCCTCTTGAATGCTCAGGTCAAGCATTAAGTTTGAAGTGCAGAATTGATGATTGTCTTATTGTCTAACATTGGTCAGATGAAAACAGCCCTTCTCCAAATTCACTCCATTGGTCGAGCCAATGTTGATATGATGCTGAAACAATATTAATATTTTATTTTCATAAAATCATCTTAAAATTGGCTTACTTATACATAAAATAATTATTTTACCATCCAAAAATACCTCTACTGTACCTATAAACTCATGTCATAAATTCAGTGCAAAACATCCCATGGAGACAATCCCATTACGTTATTTGGACAAACAAAATCATGTCTCTACCGTCCGACGCCCAAAGATGTACGTGCGAAGACGTAAACAATAAACACAGAGCACTGAGGTCAACTGTGAAAGGTTGTTGATCACAGAGTCATCCTGCATCAGGAGTAAACAGCCGAATTCCTTTTCCTGTCTTCTGTGCACAGTAAAAGCATCTGTTTGACATCTGACCCTGACCCGAAGGAACCAACATCCTGACCCACACGCGCTCGAGAAGACTACTGGAGCTTTCCATGCCAGTGTCCAGCATGTGTATCTTAAAAATAAACACTGTAAGTCTTATACACAAAGAGGAATGATGATGCGCTGGCTTTATTGTTATTTACAGTGCATTAATACAGTGCATGCAGAAAAATTATGCATTTGGATTTTTTTATTATTATTCGAAGCTCCCTGGGTTTTTACCCATGACCTTTTGTGCTGCTAATTCACCTCTACCACTATACACGAGTCCAAATCATTAATCTAATACAGATGAATGGAGCTAGTTGGCACAATTGAAATAATATATTGTTAGGTATTCAATTATTTTAGGGTATGTAAAAGTCTCTTTTCAGTGGTTTTAAATAGTCCAGCAGTGTGACAATTGCATTTTTTATGAATATAAAGTGATATTCATCCATAAAAATAAAAAAATGTATCAAAATATATGCAGTTTGCTGACCATTTCTTGTTTAAGATTAGCACGTCACTGCTGGATATTCTGCTTTAAAGGGAACATATCATGACAATCTGTCTTTTTCCATGTTTAAGTGCTATAATTGGGTCTCCAGTGCTTCTATCAACCTACAAAAAGTGAAAAAGTTCGACCCAGTAACTGAGTTTTGGTAAACCATTTTCTGCAAGCATGTAATTTTTTTTAAATCAGGCTCCCCTTGTGATGTCAGAAGGGGATAAAACAGCCCCTTAATCTGCACTATCAAAACCACGGCACAGCCATTTAGTGCTGAGATCAACTAATTTGCATTTAAAGAGACACACCCAAAAATGGCACATTTATCACATATGTGACGCTGGACAACAAAACCAGTTATAAGGGTCAAGTTTTTTAAATTGAGATGTATAAATCATCTTGAATAAATAAGCTTTCCATTGATGTAGGGTTTGTAAGGATAGGACAATATTTGGTTGAGATACAACTATTTGAAAAGCTGAAATCTTGGGGTGCAAAAATATTAAAATATTGAGAAAATCGCCATTAAAGTTGTCCAGATAAAGTCCTTAGCAACACATATTAATGATAAATAAATTTTTGGATAGATTTGGCAATACCCTAATGATTTTTTTTGCATTAAAAAATTGATAATGTTGACCCATACAATCATTAATATATTACCCAAATGTTATAATGTTATAAAAATGTTATAAATTATTTTTAAATCTCTGCTTATCAAAGTTATGTGCATGGGAGAGTAACAAGGTAAAAAATGTCTTTTTTAGACATGATTGTTTCAGCAAATTGACATGAAAATCTCCACTTGGTTCGTAAGTTCAGAGCTCCAGTCACTAATTTGTCCTTATAGTCTGGGGAGGGAGGGTTTTTTAGGGTCAGTGACCCCAAAAGTGGTCACTAAAGCGGCATTAGCTCATTGCTGTGGCTTTAATCTGATAGATGTCGTACATGTGTCTTCAGTGAGATTATGTGGATTATGCATGCAAAAGCAACATGCATAAAACACAAAATTAACAGGTTCGGAAATATTTGGTGACACCTATTTCAATCACAGTTCTTATATTTGTTTCAGTATAGCGTGCATGCTGGATATTTTAAGTCTGAGTACTAATGCCTGCATCTATAATTTTATGCTCTACTTAAATTACTGAAGAAATACAGTGAGAAACTAAAGACCCAGCTTTAGGTCAAAAAGGAACGAACCCAAACTGTTGAGTTGTAATTGAACCTATGCTGGGTTGTCTTAACCCATTGTTAAGTCAAATATAAACATTTCTGGTTAATTTAACCACAAACGGCTGGGTTTGTTACTTTTTGACCCAATGCTGGTAAAAAAAAAACAGTATAGGTATTATTATAATGATACAAAGAAGAAAGCGAATGGATTTTTATATAAAACACTTGGAAAAGAAAAAATGCTAAATTTAAAATTAATTTTACTGAACTGTTTTTAAGATGACTATGTGTTTTCTCCTAAGATGACAAGCACGGCAGGAAATGAGTGTCGCTAAATGGGAGAAGGCGAGAAGCAAAGCATTAAAAGCACACAAAAGGAGGAAGAAATGAGAAAGCCGAACGGTTGTGCCGTCCGATCCGTCTTCCGCTACACCTCACGCAGGATAAAGCATTTTTGTTTTCAGTTGTGATAAATAATGGCTCTGTTTCCCACTCTGTGCTTTATGAGCTCTCCCCACTGCGCTCCAACCTCATGATTTCTAAAGGAACGTCCTGTTGATGGTAGCTGTCATGTTATGCCACATGTTGCCATGAGTGCGTGTGTGTGTGCACCTGTGTTGCAAATGGGGTAATGAGTCGAATGTGTCACTGGACGCCACACATGGTCATCATGCCGGGTAACTGTGTCAACAGTTATAATAATGTGCAAGTCTTTGCGCTGGTAACAAACTGCCACTTTTAACCTTTCTGTAGTTTGTTACTCATCATCTTATCTTCATTAGACAGCTGCGTGTTCAAAGGCAAATATCGATTTTAGGCTACTGGAGGAGTGCTGTTTTTTGAATAAAATGCAAGCCATATCTAGGTTCCTCCATAAGGGCTCTTTTGACTCCCAGTAGGTGGGTTCATATCGTATTTACCGTAAGTACGGAGTACGGTTTACAACTTGTAAAAAGCGATCACGTCCTTGAAGTGTACTTACAGCTTATGGACTGGAAATTTTCTGAGCACAACGACTTGTACCATGTGACCGCTGCAACATCACACTGAAGCACTTTTAGGGCTTGTTTGATTCTGGCTAGAGGGGATACAGCTAAATCTCGGAAGGTGTTAGGTTTAGAGTTTGGTTTGACGGCCAGTGTCTTTTATTTCGAGGGCGCACAATACAAAGCTTGTCAAAACATGTATTTAGCCCATCATGTGTGCGGCTCGTCATGTCAAAATATGTTTTAGGGGCGTCATGCGGACCTATGTACATCATTCGTCGTGTCAAAATACGAGCCTGCTGCAGTGTTAAGTTAGTGTCTTGGGAGATTTTTGTGAACGTTTTAATCATAAACCCTTTTGACGCGTGTACAGCAGGCTCGTATTTTGTCATGATGCATGATGTACATATATTCACATGACGCCAAGGACACATATTTGGACATGAGCCACATGACACTCCGAACACATATTTTGAATTTGCGCCCCTCGGAAGAGAAGTCACCAGCCGCCATTGGTTTGGGGGTTGGCACCCGTACGAAATAAGCCATGGTTTTATTGTGATAAAAATGTAGGAACCGTGTTTTTTGGTGTATTGATTACTATCAGCAAAACTATGGTTTTACCACGCTAACCATGGTTATATGGTTTTTGAAAACCATGGTTGTCAAAACCATGGTACGTTAATTTTGTGGTTACTGTGGTTTTGCTATACAGTAACCATGTTTTTTGTTTGTAACTGTGGTAAAACCATGGTTAATTTTCGTAAGGACCTCGGTTCTGGCTAGATAGGATACAGCTACAGTCTAAATTCCATAAAATGTTAGGTTTAGATTTGGGGTAGGATTAGGATGAAAACAGCACATATCTAGCGCGATTTCACAAGATTTTGGTCATAGCTGTATCCCTTCTATCCAAAACCAACTTGTTCAACTTCATGCGGAGCCGCAAGAACTGACAGGCAGACAGTGGCGGCGTTTCAAGAAAACCTAGGGTATGGCAAAAATTCTTCGTACAAGAAGGCCATTTAAATAACGAATCTATGAAACCATTATATCCATATGTGTACATACTCCACCAACCTGTATAAAATCATATTATAATTGCACGGATGTACACTTACTGACAACAATACGGAAGCAATACAAATGAAAAACAAAAATAGAAATCCTGGTTGTTTAAAATGCTTTTCAAATGTTGTCATAAGTGCAACTCCAGCAACAGATAAACTAAAACAAGATAATATCAAAACATACTGTAACATCCCTTCACAAATCTTGTCATAACAGCCGCCAATAAACACTTATAAAAACACAATAAAGACTTTTAATGATGTGATAGAGCACACGTAGTTAACCCAGCCAGCTAACCAAAGACTAAATAAATAACACTAAATAAAACTCTTAGTAAAACAGGGCTAAATGCAAAAACAAGTCTTACCTTTTGTCGTCGTGCAGTTTTTATTCCACAAGTCGCCATATTCAAAAACGCGCGCAAATAATTAATACACTTCGACTGGGCTACAATTTCCCAGTGTAAGAACATGTTTATTTATCCACAGAGAACAAATCATTTTACTTCTGGAATAATGTATGCAATATGCATTGCGCGAGTGTGGGGGAGAACCGTGAGTCTGTTTGAATGTTAAAACAAAAAAAGGAGTTTACTTGCGAAAATAAAGATTATAACAACAGCGGTCATCATGAAACCTCCTGCACAATTCAAGCTGCGCTGCAAGAATGACAGGCTGATGACATCAAAGTACCGCGAGGGTGAGGTGAGAAATCATGGGAAGAGTTTGCTTTCAAACCGCTCTCGCGGCACGTTGATGTCATCCACATGTCGGTTCCTGTATTATAGCATGAAGTCGAGCACACGCGTAAATTATCCATATTAGTGATGTACCAATGTTCAGATATGTTCTACTGAAAATATTTAATATTATTTTTAATGAGCTTCATTATAGCCTGTTGATTTCTGGTGTTTTGTCTGACTGCTAGCCATACCCTGCCATACGCAAACGCCGCCCCTGAGGCAGATAATGTCAAAGTATTTAAAGGTAGAGTATCACATTTTGAAAAATGCTAACAGTAGCCGACTAGCAATTAAATCATAATCCCACCCTTTTTATTGTTAAAAAAACAAGGAAACATTTCATTTCCTTTGTTAAAACGAAAACCTAAAATATTTTTACATTTTATACTTCAATAAATAAATAAGATTTAATATACAAAACTATTTATTTAGATTTTTTTTATTGTATTATAGTTCATATTTTCAGATTTTCATAGCATGTGTATAAATTCCGTTAAGTGACAAATCAACCATTTGGTAGAGGCGTAAAAATGATGGGATGTGTTGAAAAAAAATACATTGAGTGTGTTGACTAGCGACAAAAGGCTATATAAAAATGAAATGACTTTTCTTGGTGTGGCAGTTAAAGGGTTAAGATAGTACTCCCAGCCTGGCAAAGCTGCACTGTAAAAAATACTTTGCCGACTTAAAATTTTTTGTTATGTCAACAGAGATGAGTTGTCACAACTTATATAATATAGAGAAAAGTCAACTTAATTTTATAAGTTATAACAACTCACCTGTAGTTATAACAACTCATCTCTAGGCAAGTTAAAGGAACAGTATGTAGGTTTGTGGCCAAAACTGGTATTGCAATCACAAAACTTGTGGCTAAAACTGGTACTGCAATCACACAACTAGTGGCCAATACACAAAATGACAACATAAACATCAGTTGAGGGCTGCAACTCCACTTTTTAAATGACAATATCCTGGCCAGACCACTGTTGTGAGTGATATAAGTATTTGAAATTAAAAAGATTTCTTAATGTCTAGTGACATATCAGGGCCATTTTATGATTAATTGATATACATTTCTTACATACTGTTCCTTTAAATACTAGTAAGTTGAAATGACTTGTAAATCAGAGTTAATTCAACAAAAAAATTTAAGGCAGCAAAGTATTTTTTACAGCGTGGTGGGTCGGCTGGTCTTCCAGCTAAGTCCAGCTAGACCAGTTTAAAAAGTGACCAAACACAGCTAGACCATGCAGTTTACTGCACCAGCAATACCAGCTAAAACTAAGCTGCGAGACCAGCTCACCAACTTGCTGGGTTTAGCTGGATTTTTTGTAGGGAAGCCATTTTGTTGGTGATTTACATAAAATCAATTCAATATTTACTAAGTAAGTTCATGTCAATGAGTGAAATCAAACTGCTTCTAATCTCAAAATTAGATTATGAGACTTTAACCTGGATTTCAAATAAATATCCTATGGGACTGTGACTACATTCTTTGCAGTATAAGACTTAAATTAGTGGTTTGACAAACACACAATGATTTCAGTACATCCACTAGCAGTGGAAGTAAGGTGGTGGTGGTAGGGAGATGTGAGGGGGTTTGGGAAACGATAGTTATAGTGATGAGGGGATGAGTATGCCAGCATCTTTGACATGCAAATCTCTGTGCTGAGGATAACAGGTGTCCAGTCCACACAGAGAGATGACAGTGCTCTCATTCACCTCTCCTCATCCCACATTCAATCTCACTCTTCCCTTTATTCCCTCCGTACCCGGCCTGACTTAATCACAGGAGCAAAGAATCATTCATGAGACAGAAACACAGAGAAATTCAGATAGTATCAAATTTAATCATGAAAAATATTTTATCTGTGTTTTTGCAATACATGAGGATAATTGTATAGGCAGGCAAGTCTGACAATGAAAATAACTTCAGCTCCTATGAGTGTAACATTTATGTGCGTATTAAAATCTGTACGTTGGGAAACCTTCATTTTCTCGATAATACAGTAACTATTTAATTTCATGGATTTAAACCAGTAAATCTCAAACGATCTAAATCTTAAAACCATCACCAAAAATGAGATAAAGCTTCATAGCTGCTTAAGGGTTGAATATACAAAACTTAAAATGCATGTATAAATTCTCAGGCAGCTGCTTATCTAAATAATGATTAATTTTATAGGACTTCAATTCTATAAAAAGTAAGGATTATGTGTACAAACTACATAAATATGCATGCATTGTTAGTTTATGATTTTTGCTGTTTATCTTAATATAAAACTTGGCAAGATGTCAGACGTTAATCGAGTTAACATCTGATATAAGATGGAAAACAATGCTGCTATCTTACAAAATTATCACTTCCTCCCAAAATCCCCCATAACAGAGGAAAAGCAAAAACTTAATCTTGTATATGGCTCAGCCCACACACAGCAAAAACATTTTTTTTAACATAAATATGCATAGCATGAAAAATTTCTCTTTTTACAACATAAACTTTGTATAGTGTTAAAATCATCTGTGTTATACTATTTACATAAAAGTAAAGTCAGCAGACATTTAAAAATATATAATTTGTCTTAATCCTACAAAAATCCTACCAAACCTTTTGCAAACTGGGAATTAAAAAAAAAAAATTTGCAAACTTGGTCACAAACTAAAGGTGAAAATCAATAATGCAGGTAGATTGGGAAACATTTTGTCATTAAGATAAATGTGAAAGTGTCCCACACTACCTGACTATAGTCCAGCTCACATATCCATAGCTAACTCCTGTATACTGTAAAAAAAAAAAATGATACCAATCAACATAATGTTACTTTAACTTAAATTTAGTTATATTATTTTAACTTGTTTTTATATGTTATGTCAACTTATCACAGGTCAAAACTAACATAAAACTTACATAACCAAGTTGTTTTAACTTCATGCTGAATATTTTTTACAGTGTAAAAGATCACATTGGACTCAAAAAGAAATACAAACAGGTCATGATAAAAACTCAAATCCATGGAATGTACACAACATTTATGAAGAAAGGAATGAAAAATTCATTGAATAGACATGTATGTGGATATTGTGCCATACATAGACTCACCATTATTAAATGACACTTTATAATATATATATAAAATGATATAGTTAATGTGGAAAAAAAATAAAAAATAATGAAAAATGGCCCTGTGTATTTGTTTTACTGTTTAGTGTCATTCATAAAATTGATTGTAAAGAGATCAGAGATGATGAACTTGTGAAGCAAAACACAACAGGATGGTCATGTGATGTATGGTCACTGATTTCTGTTCAAGCTCCCAAATCTGTGTACAGCAGCTCTATAGCTCCCCTTACTGGTCAAGAAAATGAACTGCAAGTATATTGAGGTAATATCACTACATAAAAATAAATGTGCTATAGTTGCAATATCTTCCTCATCTGAAAATAAGTGAAAAGTATTTTTTTTTCACTTTAAGATGTCAATATTTAACTCAACATGGAAAAGAAGGTTTCATTTTGGGGTGAACAGTTCAAGTGAAGTCTTTAGATAAGATGAGGAATCGTTCACCTTCTGAATCTGGTATAAACAGCATATAAATCATTTGGACTCTTGGTTCAGGTGTAAGTAAATGTTCCTGATTATCACACAGTGATATTTCCCTGGACCCATATGAATGATCTGCAACCAGCACAGCTTATACATGCTACTCATCCTTCATAAACATGCACACATGCAACATATCTACACTCATATCATGTAAACACCTAAAAATCCTCATCCTCGATACATCTTTCCCAGGTGTGATATATTTCTGAAGTCATTTTTTGGTCCAGTCACCTTATACGAGTGCAAAATCCCCTATGGTGCAAAACTAGGGAGGTAGGACGACCTTAACACGAGACCCTTTTTTTAACAGATCTTGCACAAGCACTGTCAATCATGGTTTCTGTTCTTCATCTCCTCTGACAGTTTATAGGTAGGTGTCGTGCTCTGTGCTGCTAAGACTCTGATTGGAGCCCAGAAGGAGCTCGTCTTTCTGCAGATAAGGTGAGAGGTTGTCGTTTTGTAACGGCTCCGAGTATGGATTGACGAGCGGCTCCTTTTTCTTTTCCTGTTTGCTCTTCTTCGTATTCTTCGTATCTTTTTCCACCTGGCCGTCTGTGGCCGGCGGCAGTTCGACGATGATTGTGGGGTTCTGTTTGAGGTCCTGGCGGCTGGGTGGCTCGGCGGACATGATGGCTTTGGCACCGTGCATTCTGGGAGGGGATTTACAGTGCAGCTCTCCATGGGTCTCCTTCCAGCGACGGAGCTGAAACAGGTGCTCCTTCTCTATGTCTCGCTCGGACAGAGTTAATTCAATGACCTGAAAGGGAAAGAAAAAGGGAGAGAGACTTTAACACTATACATTTACAGTTATATAAATCTATAATAAAATCAATTATATATGTAAGGGATAATGTATAGATAGCCGGTTGTTATCGCAGACATAAGCCCTGGAAGTGCGATCAGGAGGACCTGACGTAAAGCGGAGGGTCTTGAATCACACTGAAGGGGCAGTACATTATCCTGCTTAGTACACGGCTATGTACCTTTTAGTAAGATAAGGAACATTTAAAATATTTTATTAGATTTTTTTAACAAATGCAGACCTTTTGCCAGGAAAACCCATTTACTTTCAGTTTTAAGATAAGACAAGACGTTCAAATGTTTAATCATTTGTAAACATAATCTCATATGTTATTAAAGGCATATTTATATTTAATTTTTGTTTAATATTAAACTGTACCTGTCAAAATGATTAGCAGCATTCGGGTTACCGGATTAACTCTAGGGGAGCTGGAAAATGAGCATATTTTCAAAAAAAGTGGAAAGTCCCTTTAACATGACAAACCTGCAAATGTCGCGACTCTCCAATCAGAATCAAGCATTCCAACGAGACGTGTAATAAATAAATCTACAATAAGATAAATAATCTATGATTATTAAAGCTATACTAAAAAAACAGTTATGTACAGTGCTTGAATTCCATGTGTTTATCAGTGGCAAACAACGTCGTGAGCGTGCTCTTTGCTGTTGCTGCTGCATTTTGCTATGTGAGGAATTAAAACGTTGAGAAACACTCACAAAATTTCCCAACCCCAGTACAGTAATGTGCAGTTAACCTCCTCTGTGTAGAAAATGTATGGTTTAAAATGTGACTCTCTCAACGTTATATTAGTAGATTTCCAGATTCTTCTTGGACGCCAACGCCAAAGTTTGCCAGAGTTTACGGGGACGCAGAATCACACATTCTCACATATGAGGTAAAATTTGATGCAATAATGCGTTCCTCTAATAATTGTATCTAAACATATTTTTTTTATCATTATTGAACATTAAACTCAATCACGTGTAATTCTCGTTGTTTATATACTTTATGGGTTTAAAATTACATTAATTTCATAGGATATAGTTGTTGTGCAAAATGCATTAAACAAGTCATTAAACAAAACGTAAATAAACAAAACATGCCGTTTCAGATGTAAATATTATGCCAATATGTAATTCCGATTGAATAGTATATGATATGAAAACACTTTTATTTTGGAGGTTTTTGCAGAAAGCAAGGGTTTTCAGATTGTAAGAAATGTAAGTGTCATGGAAAATGCTGAAAGCTCTATAATACCTCGTTTGATGTCTGTGTATGCACAAATTTCTGTGAGCTGTGCCCCCTTAAAAAATTGGTGCATGATGCCCCTGAAAGTTACTGAAAAATAAAGCAGCCATCCCAGTTGCCTTTTTTAACCAGCAGGGGGAGACATACTGCTGTTATTCTCTGTGATTTCAATAGGGCTTATTATTATATGATTATTTTTATAATCCATTAATCGGGTTATTATTTTATCAATTAGAATTGGATGAAAATATTTTATCAATTAGATTTTTTACATTTTATAGATAAAATGGGGCACTACATGTAAAAGTGTACTTTTAAAAGTGCAAAGGCCACACACCACTGCAGTTTTACTAATAAAATCTTTTTGCTTTTGATATTTTAAGCATTTAATAAAACAAAGTTTGTGCAGCTTTTAAATAGTAAAACATATTTAAAATGTCAAAACACAAACAAACAAAACGAATCACGTCTTCAGAGATGTGCTGGTGAGGAAACTTTGCAAAAGATTAATAAACTCATTTTAATCTTCAACTTTAGACATTGATGAGAATTAAAGGTGCAGTGTGTAAATTTTAGCGGCATCTAGTGGTGAGGTCACGAATTGCAACCAATGGCTTAGTCGACTGCTCACCCCTCGCTTTTAGAGAAGCTACGGTAGCCGCCACCAGACAAACATGTCATCGTCGAACTTATTAAAAAAATGTGTCCGTTAAGGGCTTCTGTAGAAAAATGGCGGCACAAAATGGTGACTTCTATGTAAGGGGACCCTCAGTGTATGTAGATAAATAGGTCTCGTTCTAAGGTAATAAACACATACCGGTTCATTATAAAAGGTCTTTATACACCCCTGATAATATAGTTTTGTATATCATTTTGCATTTCCGTCAAGAGATCCTTCTAAAAATTACACACTGCACCTTTAACATTATTAATTATTAACAAAATAAATAGGCCATTTTGATATAAAAGTTACATGCGTTGTTACATTAATAAAACCTTACTTTAAAACAGATGTGTAGTATGTAGTGATGCACCGATGTATCGGCCGCCGATATTTATCGGCCGATTTTTGATGAATTTGAAACCATCGGCATATCGGCAATAGCACAAGAAAGGCCGATACCGATTGTTTATTAATTAACTGCATAAAGAAATCCATTATATGTAAAAAAAAAAATTGTTAATGTTGTTAATAAAATAAATGCTGAATAGCAAAAACCACCTTTGAAGGTTGTCATGCTGTCTTCTTCGTTTTAGCTTAATTTGTGCCTCTCTTATTATGTTGGTCAGTTGAACATTAATTAGATCCAATCCATGTTCAGTAAAAATAATTTGATGCAGAAATAAACTAGCTAATAGACCAACTGTGTAGTATTGTATACAAGTGTTTAATATCGGTATCGGCATCGGCCAGAAGTTGTCTGTTTAAATCGGTATCGGCTCAAAAAATCCTATCGGTGCATCCCTAGTAGTATGTGGTTCAAAATTATTTTTATGAAAACCCTACAACAATTAAACAAATACAAACTCACTTGTATTTAAGGTCCCGTTCTTCCTGTGTTTTTGAAGCTTTGACTGTGTTTACAGTGCGCAATCTAACATGTGTTCATGTTTCACGTGTAACAAACATTTTATCCTCATTTTTCACACAATTTACTTATCTCTATAACGCTGTTTTCACTGTCCTAAAAACGTGCTAATATCTACCTTGTTCTATGAAGTCCCTCCTTCAGAAATATGTAATGAGTTCTGATTGTGTAGCTTGTTTAGTGTGTTGTGATTCGACAGCAGCTCAGCTTAAGCGAGCCGTTTGAGCCAAAGCTGGCCACTGATGTATTTCTGTGGGCGGAATTTAGTCAAAAACTCCTGCTTTAATGTCATTCAATCGGGAAGAAGAGCGCTGTAGTCCTAACCGACCATTTGCTGTGGCTTTAAAAGGGGAATTCTGTTAAAGAAAATATATCGCCTGACAGTGAACTTTGAGTTTTATCATTGTGAAGGTATCATTTATGCTATTATAGCAACATTACACACTAACTAAAGTCTGAAAAATAGAATCAGAAAGAACGTGACCTTTAAAGAACGAAATTAAACCTTTATTAACCAGCGCTAGCTTGTGCTTTTTCTTCTGTCAATATCCTATCAGGATTGCCAGCTCCACGTAATAAAATCAGCCCAATGGCTATTCAAAATTAGTCTGCCTTGCTTTTAAACAAGCTGGTTGCGCGGTGCCATTGAGCACGCAGCTCGCCCTGTGTGAATAAACAGTTCCTGACTTTATTTATAAGCGCACAGTTTGCACTGTATAAATCAGACGCTGTCCGGCGGTGATGCACAACGTCGTTGAAAACGACCTTTATTATCGATTTTATCGATTATTTGTTGAAGCCCTAGATTTCATTCTTAACCTCAGCAGTGTGGATGTTTTGCTTTCTTTTGAAAATGACCTCCGAAACACAGTAAGCACTTTAAAAAAAGAGGAAGGTAAAGAGCGCAGTACCGTGCTTTTAATAATAGCTGAGACACTTGCTGTAGATGTAAATAGGTGTGTAATACCTCTCGCATTAGGAAACCCTCCTGCATGTATCGTGGCTCAATGTTTCTTAGCAGCTCCATGGTCTCGTACTGGCCCTGACACGCCTTGAGTTTCTCCTGAGATCCCAGCATGCATTTCAGCAGCACCAGACCCACACGGAAGATGATCTTCACACCTGGTTTACGCACAAAGACGTCAATGCAACTTCCTCATCTGTAGCTAAAAAAACTACTTCTAAAGTTACTATTACATAGAGTTTATTATCATTAATATGTAATCACATAACTACTTTCTAAAAACAAAATTGCTGAAGGAAACCCCTTTTATTTAAAATTCATTCATTTGTTCGCTCAGTAGGGTAGTTTCCAAGCGACTTACACAACCTTCTAACTTCCTGATTGGCTAACACAAAAGACGGGTTTATAAGTGACTTTATTTGCTGTTTACAGAACTGTATGTCTTTTACGGGTGTAATATTTTTATCAACAGTAACTTAACCAAAAATATTGAGGCGTTGCACTGTGCGAGTTTCGCAAATTATTTTTGGGCTCTACCAGTAAGTTTCAAGTATCAAAGTGCAAACTAAACTGTTGCTAATCTGCAGAGTTGCAGGCGAGGTGTTAACAACAGTCAAAGTGCATGTGGTATCTGGTCTCACCCTCGCAGAAGAACATATCCCACACCCGCAGGACAGAGGACCAGGGCAACGTTCTGGAGAAAGCACACATGAACCATTCTGTCATGTAGAGGATGGGGTCGATCTTATGCTTCTTCAGGTGCCTGTGCGCCACAGGAGATACACGCTTGAGAAGAGCAAACAGGATCTCGCCATCTAACTGAATGGCCTCCTGTGCAATGAGAGAGATGCACAAAAAATACTTATCGAAGTTGGAAACCACTTCATCATCCCTGTAGATTATGCAAAGCAAATAGGCTTGTTAGCTAAATTAAAAAAGTGCAGAAGTCATATTTTGGGACCAGAATATGTATAGCAACAGCCCGGCAACCATCCAAAACAGCATATCTGCCTTACCATGGGGTGTACCGGAGCGGATGTGCTATATTTCCTTTTCGTTATGTATTTTAAAGAAACCCGTAATATGTAAATCCTCTGTGGTGAATGAAGGTCGTTGATGATACGTCCTACAATATCTGATAACGCTGTGAATTCAAAGTTGCATTTACATATTAAACAAATTTTGGTGACAGAGACGATTCGGTGAGAGGAAGCACACCGGGTAAAGTTGAATGGGAAAATGAGAGCGAGATAAAGAGTGCATGATCCTTTTGTTGGTTCAATCTAATTCTCTCCGTATCTGATATTTCTGTCCCTACCATTCGCTTTCTCACTGCCCAGTATTTGCCTGTTTAATCCTGAATGTCAAACACAAAAGATCTTGCATAATGCTGGCCGTCAGAATCAATTAAAGGAGAGCTGAACTGTTCAAACACAATAGACAATAATTGCCCTTACGGACATCAACTATGGTTGAACAGGAAAGCCATGGTCACTATAATTAAACCATGGTTACCACAAAATATCTATAGTTGTGCTAGAAAAACATGGTTAGTGCAGTAAAAAACATTGTTACCACAAACAAACTGGTTTATTTCGTGCCCTAACCTAGCAACAGGTAGCCATGCCATATATGGTAATCATTATATCAGCCATCAGGTTTAGCAGCAACACTTTAATTAATGTTTAGAATTTTAACTAAAAAAATTATAAAGAATGCTGCAGTAAAATGTAACATATACAGTTAAAAACTGTAATAGATTTAAAACATTAACATAATGCTTTGTTAAATCTATGGTTTTGAAATTTTGTTAAATGTATGGTTTTTGAATGTAAAAGGTGTGAATTACCATATATTTTATGGTTAAAGTCTCTAGATTTTTTTAATGGGATAATCAAGGGTGGGGGGCAGTAGTAGAATAGTGGTTAGAGAGTCTGGCTTGTAACCCAAGAGATTTCTTTTCAAGTCTTACGGCCGGCAGATGGCAACTGTGATGCTCTTGAGCAAGGCACCTTAACCCTGAGATCCTCTGCTTTCAAACAAAAAACTTATCTTTTTATCACCTCTCAATATGGGTATGGTTTCTTCAAAAATACAAAATTTTGAGCAAAAAGCCGAGATAATTGCATTTTTGTCAAGGACTTTTGATAGAGATCAGATTCAGAACAATGATCAAAACATACATAGAGTCTTTACTGTTTGTTCTTAGTGGTTACTTCCAGGTTTTTAAGTTCAGTAAGAGCCCCACCTGGGTGGATAATAGTGGAAATACGGATTGCCGTAAAACTCGTCATTAGCGAACAGCACTTTGCAGTTCAGGCGGCCCGCCTAAGCTGGGAAACCCAGCGCCTTAAAGGAATAGTCCATTTTCTTAAAAGAAAAATCCAGATAATTTACTCACCAACATGTCATCCAAAATGTTGATGTCTTTCTATGTTCAGTCGAGAAGAAATTATGTTTTTTGAGGAAAACATTGCAGGATTTTTCTTATTTTAATGGAATTTAATAGAGCCCAACATTTAATACTTAACTCAACACTTAACAGTTTTTTGTGTTTCAGAGTTTCAAAGGACTATAAAGGATCCCAAACGAGGCGTAAAGGTCTTATCTAGCGAAACAATTGTCATTTTTGACAAGAAAAATAAAAAATATGCACTTTTAAACCACAACTTCTCGTGTATCGGTCGTGATGCGCCAGTGTGACCCCACGCAATACGTCATGACGTCAAGAGGTCACAGAGAACGAACGCGAAACTCCGCCCCAGTGTTTACAAGTGTGTTGAGAGAGGACCGTTCCTACGATGTTGTATGTCAACTGATACTAATTAATGTCTTTGTGTCAGTTTAATGTTTACAATAGTCCGCAAATGTGTGTTTTATATATGTAACATGTGACCTTTCTACGTCACTACGCATTTACGTTAGGTCACGCTGGACCGGACCTAGACGAAAAGTTGTGTTTTAAAAGAGCATATTTTTTATTTTATTTTTTTGTCAAAAATGACAATTGTTTCACTAGATAAGACCCTTATGCATCGTTTGGGATCATTTATAGTCCTTTGAAACTCCGTTGAAAAAAACTGTTAAGTGTTGAGTTAAGTATTAAATGTTGGGCTCTATTAAAGTCCATTAAAATTAGAAAAATCCTGCAATGTTTTCCTCAAAAAACATAATTTCTTCTCGACTGAACAAAGAAAGACATCAACATTTTGGATGACATGGTGGTGAGTAAATTATCTGGATTTTTCTTTTAAGAAAATGAAATATTCCTTTAACTAGGTTGTCAAAAAAAAAAAAAAATTTGCTGCACAAAAGGCCATCAAACGCATCTCGGAGAATAGAGCAGACGTGCTTCACACCGCGAGGGTGCACGAGCGCCACAGGGTCGAAATGGTCAGTCACTATCCGGAGGATAGCCAGTTGATAAAATGCATGTCCATGATAACCGATTTATTAACCCTTTAGTTACACTTCATCATGCAGCTATTTTCGTTAGAGGTATCTGTTAAAAAACATTTAGTTCATTAATAATCTTGTATGTGTTCGTTTTCTGTCACAGTTTCTTCAAAATTAAGTTTTATTTGAGTGTTTGTAATAAAAATATTTTCATTTTCATCATGACGCGTACGCCCCACCCCTTAGATTGCCACGTACCCCCAGCCCCGCCCACCCGCACCACCTTAACTAACACATTTTCTGAGGGAAACCCTGGCAGTGAAACATTTTTTCATAATTGACGAGATAACTCATCAATGGCAGGGAAAGAGTTAAAAAGTACTTTTACCGTGAAATATCATTAAAGGTGGGGTGCGCGATCTCTGAAAGCCAATGTTGACATTTGAAATCACGTAAACAAACACGCCCCTACCCCAATAGAATCTGGACCTTCTTTCAATAGACCTGCCCCACACATACGCAACCCAGACGACGACTTCGGTTAGTAGACACGCACCTTACTGCTGATTGGCTACTAGTGTGTTTTGGTACTCGGCCCGACTCCCTTTTCCAAAGCGTTTCTAAAAAATCGTGCACCCCGCCTTTAAAATGATGTTTTTTTGTTCAAAATAAAAAGCACCGTAAAATTTACGGTGAAAACAGTAAATGGACATTCCCAAAAGTCTCTGAGTGACACAGTGCCCTAACTAGAGGCAAAGGGATATTCCAGCGCTTGGCAATCTGTCTGTCCATACTGAATGCGAACAAGGGGCCGAGTGCGACAGAGTCAATCACAAAACACAGCCAATCAGAACAGTTTTGCTCTGTTTGCATTTGTTCTGTTTTTTGCTCTCTCAAACTGCAGCTGAGGAGCGCACAGTTGCACACAAATACAGAGACGTATCCCTCCACTTTTTATGGCTTTTCTTGTGCAACTTGAGGGATTTGTTATATATCTTTGCTTTAAAACATTTATAATCAATCTCTTCTCATTCATGTTTGATGATTAATATTTATAATGCGCAGAACTTTCATAAATGAGATCTCTGTATAGGCAGAGCTGTCAGCCACGACATCACAGAAATAGAAATCGTTTCTTAAAGGGACAGTGTGCAGTTTCTTAAGTATTTTATTAGTCAAAATCAATGTCTTTATTGATAAATATGTCCTCATTGGTGTCAAATAACATCTGCGATGATCTGACTTTTCTTTGTAAGCTTAGAATTTCTTCTCTTTATTTACATTGAACGGATCCAAGTCCAAGAAGGCTTCCATGTCGTTTCGCACTATTCGAAAAACAATAATAGCCTACCGCAACGCGTTTTCGCTCAGAACACGTGAACCAGCTGAAATGGCCAAGGAGATCAGTGGTTACATAACGCTACCGTAGCTGCAACATGCATTTGGAAAAGCGAGGCGTTAGAGAGCACTATTCGTTTGAATGCAAAATACAATTTCCCCACTAGATGGGGGAAAATCCTACTTATTGTCCCTTTAAATAAAAAGCTATTTAGGACAAAAACTCTAAGTAACATGAAAAAGATACCTTTCATTGTGTGTCGAGGCACGTCTAGTTAGGACACGTGTGACTCTTCACATTTTTTCTTATCCAATATGTGTTCGTAAACCATTGTCAACAGAGGTGTTGTGTTCAATGTTAGGCTACCATTTATAAACATAATGCTTTCTCCAGGTAACACTACAAAGGTTGCAGTAATGAAATGTTCTGCTGTATCAACTGTATGCCTTTTTAAGTCAAAATCTTGTCATGCCTCATAACGTTTGTACAGATGCTGCGGTTGATATGGGTTAACAAACAGGTTGGCAGAGTTAAACAGGCTGTGAAGCGTTTAAGAGAAGCAACCCTTGAACCCTAAGCACGCTGAAGCTGTAGAACATTAGCAAATTCCCTCAGCAAAAAAATGTTTGTGAGCATAATGATAAACATCCTGGACATACCACACAACAACATGAGAGACCTGCTGTCTTGTAACCAATCGATGAGTGTGTTTTGGCAGCATGATTGATGTTGATAATACACAGAGCAGCATTTAATGTAAGTGGACAGTGTGCAGTGTTCTCTTACCAGGCCGGCGCTGTAATATCCGGGCAGATACTTCTCACAGATCTGAACCAGACCCCAGAACGCATCCTAGCAAATCATAACCATAAAAAAAAAAAACATGAGGCCTGACACGTGAGCTTCTAATCCAGTCTCAGATCATTCAACTTTATTACATGGCTTTGTGGAATACTTGATTCCTATTGGCCAATTAATTTTACAGATTTTACAGCAGTTATTAAAAGTATTTTATGAGATTCGGAGCATTACAATAATCACCTTCCTAAACACTGACTTCAATTTTTGACCTTAATCAGTCAATATTAAAGAGATCAAAGTGATATTTCAGTAAATATTACAGATATCAAGGTGGGTTTTCACAGACCTAAGTGTCGTCTACAAAATCATGTTTACATGTAGGTAGTATTGATAAAATCTATAGCTTGAATAACGCAGTTGCCTTGGATAAAAGCGTCTGTAAACAGTGAGTGATCACAGATTAGCTAGCAGATAAATGAACAGGCTAGCAGAGCCATGAGGATGAAGTACTGACCTCAGCAGGCATGTGCATGAGCAGTACAGCGGCTATAGGGGCTTGGGCTTGACAGTAACCCTCTTCCGGTCTGTACAGCGTGTACGCCTTCAGCACCCGAAACAGATCCTGCTGCCTACACACGCAATACAACACAGGGTTAAAATGAAGAGGCCTGTCGGGTGAGATGTAGAAGACCAGACTTACCCGTGTCCTCCTCGAGCTACGAACATCTCATGAAATGGAAACTGTCTGTGGAGGTCTTTCTCGATCACATCCAGCCATTTAGGATCTCCAGGTTGACTGTCTAACTCCTGGAACACAAGCAAAATAAATCATTTAAATGCTTTTAAATTTGCATATCGAAAAATTTCACAAGTATACATCATATTTCTTCAGAAACATGCAGACCTACATTTTTGGCGAAACAAGGCCTTCTAAAAGGCATCCAAATCATGTTGTCTACCTCTAAGCACATTTATGATGGTAGAGCTCGTAGCGCTCCCAAACCCTGGAAATGTCCTCCTCACCTGAAATTTCACCTGATTCTGCTCTTTCTTAACTTTCCCACCGGAGAGATAAAGCCATGCGCGACCTCTGAGCGATGGAGGGATGCCTTTCTGACACCGCAACTTTACCTTCAGGGGATGGAGAGAGGAAAATTCATAGTAAATAGCAATATTTAATACATGGTAGTGGATGACAACAATGATTTTTACTCAACTTTAAAAATTGACCAAATTGTGCATTAGCCATGTAGAAGGTGCAATCTTCTCATCTCTATCATGAAGCCAACATGGAAGTGACTTAACCCTTATGTGTTGTTGGGGCCATTTTTGGCCATTTTTGCAATTTTTTTGTCTTAATTTGGCCACAACTTTTTCTTTGTTTCAGCAAATGGAATGATTTTTGGTGACAAATCTTATATTTACACATGTTTTAAGAAAATGCTTTGAAATTTTTCAAAAACGTAACAATATACCGTGGGCAAATTTACTACCCTTACGTGTTGTTAGTGGCCAAAAAGGCCACTAAATTAAACTGCTGTAAAAATTTATCGGATGAATTTTTTTTTTCACATTTTTTTTGCATAAATCTGTTAATCAACCTCAGAACTGATCAAAACTACCAAATGTTTGCAAAAATTCCATGATTTTAACTCTTTCATTGCCAAGTTTATAAGTAGTGTCACTGATTTGGGGAAAAAAAACACACAAAATGACTGATTTTCAATATAAAAAGTGAATGTGGACTCGATTTTCCTTTTCCTTTTTTACAGCCTTGAGCATGTCAAAGATTGGTAAAAACATTGGCTTTGATGCATTTTTAGTTTTTGTGCAGCATCAGATAAAAAAAATTTTGATAAAATTTTTTTATCTGATGCTGCACAAAAACTAAAAATGCATCAAAGCCAATGTTTTTATCAATCTTTGGCATGCCCAAGACTGTGAAAAGGGTGAAAAAAATCCAGTCCACAATCCTTTTTTATATTGAAAATCAGTGATTTTGTGGTTTTTTTCCCCTCAAATCAGTGGCATCACTTATGAGCTTGGCAATTAAAGAGTTAAAATCATGAAATTTTTGGAAACATTTGGTAGTTTTGATCAGTACTGAGGTTGATTAACAGATTTATGCAAAAAAATTTGAAAAAAATATTAATCTGATTTTTACAGCCGTTAATTTAGTGGCCATTTTGGCCGCTAACAACACGAAAGGGTAGTGAATTGGAACAAGGCACAAGGGTTAAACTAGAATTCATCAACTCCGCTAAATACTGGCTCCAAAAGTGAGTCAATCCCATAGGACCCCCCCCCATGTTAAAATGCACCACTTTAAAGCAGTAAAAAATATATTTACAGCTTGGTCCAAAAAGTATTTTTGGTCTATAAATCAAATTTTGCCCTTCACGACAACTGTGAGGACACTTTGTCCATATTTTTTTACAGTCTTTGACAAAAACCTTACATGAGCATCATAGAACTGGACCATCAGTGTCACATTTTTCAAAACATCATGAGGAGGTTTCCCGGACAGGGTTTATGCTAGTCCCAGACTAAAATGGATGTTTAAGATGTCTTTATTGACGAGTCTTACACATGCAGTGCAATTGTTTTGTCTGAATATGCGCACCCTGTAATGTTTTTTGTAAAGGTATGGTTGTAAAAACCAGTTACATCCTATTATAACTAAGGTTTAGTCCTAAATTAATCTAAACCCTGTCTGGAAAACTGTCCCCATGTGTTCCTGTCACTAAGTGGTAGAGTATTGTGTTAGCAGCGCAAAAAGGTTTTGGGTTCAATCCCAGGGACTATATATAATGATAAAAAACTATTCACTCTGGCAAATGCATATATGTAAATGTAACATTTTAGTGCTCTAATGTATGAAAATTACATGTCATGTCAAAAGTTCATTGAGTAAATAAATGTTCTCCGATGTGATGGAAGTGGGTTGCATAACCAGCATCTTTATCTGATCAATCAGTTTGTAACTTTAGAAACCTGCAGCTGTGTTGAGATACGAAGCCAAATTCCAAGGATAATATAATTTGGCCATGACTGCGTTTTATGAACATTAAGCAATTTTCAGAAGAATTTGAACTATACAAAAGTGCAAGGAGTCTGAGGCTTGGGTTAAAGACAAACCTTTTTGTGTTTTTTGGCCATCCACTTGTCCCAACTGTTCAGCATATCCAGCCACTTAGCTTCTCTCTGTCGAAGCACCTCTGGAGGAATCTCATCACTGCATTGAGAGGACAAAAAAAAAGATTAGAGCATTTATCTGATAACATGCATTGCAAACACAGCCACAGGTGCTAATGCAATATGTATTCATATGCTAAATTACACTGAATACTGACTTTTGCCTGTAGAAGCCATTTTGTTTTTGACATTTTTTAGTTTGAATCTTAATAAAGAGAGTGAAAAACATGCTGGGCATCAAAAGTCTATACAACTGCGTCATGAAGTGAATCATAAGGAAAATTAGAAGCAGAACCAGAATTGTGACGTTACATGGTTTTAAAGTTCACGTTCTTTCTGATCCCATTTTTAAACCCAGTAAGTGTGTAATCATGCTATAATAGCATAAATAATACCTGTAAAATTATAAAGCTCAAAGTTCACTGCCAGATGATATATTTTCAGAATTCCCTTTTCAATGCCTACAGCGAACGGCCAGTATGGACTACAGTATTTTCTGTTTTAATGATGTCAGTAGAACAGTTTTTTGACTAGCATCCGCCCACAGGAATACGTCAGTTGCTAGCTAAGCTAACAGCAAGCTAAGCTGCTATGGAATCACAACACATTAAAAAAACTACACAATCAGAACTCATTACATATTTCTGAAGGAGGGACTTCACACAACAAGGAAGACATCAGCACGTTTTAAGGACAGTGAAAACAGCGATATACAGATAAGAAAATTGTGTGAAAAATACCGCGTTTTTTTACACGTGAAACATAAACACATGTTATATTGTGCACTGTAAACACAATCAAAGCTGCAAAAACACAGAAAGAACGGGACCTGTAACTACAGTAGTGATTCGCTAATCATTAACATTAAGACTAAAAATGTGCATTTTGTGATATTTTGTGATGGATGTTTATAAGAACATTCTTACTGCATGAATTCAAAAAAACACTGGACAGTCCGAGCAGACGTAGGGAGGATTTATGGGTCAGGAGTGAACAGAGATCTGGTTCCAGTCTTACTCATATCACCAAGGAGGACTTAATTTTTGAAATAACACACATAGTTTGTTTTCAGTCTGTGTGTGTGAGCCCTGAACATCTGTTAAAGGGGTTTTATTACATCCATCTAACTAACACACCCTTTATAAAATATGTAGGAATTTAAATTATCTACATAATAAAGTTATTAATCAGACTTAAAATTGGCTTTGTTTAGCATTTTTCAAAAAATGTTACAGGATTTGCCTGGATCGACAGGGATCCTTTTTGAAAAGTAATGCCGCGGTCACAATAGACATTTCGTACCTGTAAAAATGTCTATGTTGTATTTCAATTTTTAAGTCTAATCAACTTGAATTTCCATGTCATTTTACCTGACTTTTTTTTCAAACGTTGCTGTTACTTAAAAAATAAATTTGAATTAGCAGAGTTAGTTGAGTTATTTAACTTTATTTTTATAATTCATTACAACTCATCACTAGTCAAGAAAGTTGAAATGAATCGCAATTTCAAATTGCTTTTCACTTAAAAAATTCAAAACCTGCGAATTTGTATCAAGTTAAGACGTGTGACCAATAGGAGATCGACATGCTGCGTTCGTGACCTTATAAAATCCAAGATGGAGGAATCATTAATAGTAACGTTGTTGTTAACAGTCTGCTTTGTAAGATTATAAAAATCCAAAAGAAGCTGCCTGGGTAAACTAACCCTGCATATTGGAATAGGTAGTATATGTTAACATTTAAACAATTTGTTTATTAGTTTGTAAAGACAATGGTTTGCTGCGTGATGTCATATCCAGTTTCCCAAAAGTCTACGTGGTACTTTTGCATGCTGAAAGTCTAGTGTGACTACGGCATAAGGCTATGGTTATTCATTTGTGTCTAACTACATGCTTAAACTACTTTCTGAATATTTTGCTTTTGTTCTTAATTACTATCAATAATTCATATTTAACCATTCAAAGTTTCATATTGAACTATAAATTGTTTGTTTGTGGACTACCCAGCACAGACTGACTTATTGCCAGATTAAAGGTGAGTGTGGTGTTTTAGAAGTATGGAACAGAAACTACAGAAACAGGCAGTTGTCTGTTTACTTTTCCATCGTACACTGGCAAGTTAGTTGTGTTAGGCAAAACAACGAAAAGAGTGAGCTGAATAGAGGGTGAACTCCCTTATGAAGTACAAGAGGAGTTGCTTTTATAAAGAGGGCAGGGTAAGCAACCTTTCACCCTAAATATAAGAAGAACCATAAAAGAACCCTGTAGAAACGTCTCTTTTCACCAAAGCTGATAGCTTATTGTGGGTAGAGAAACGAAATAGGAAGTATACACAGTGCACAAAAACGTTTGCTGTCTTCTTTGCCCGCTCTCTTCCTGGCGCTTGCTTCAACATAAAGCCCAAACAACAAGCCAATTAAACTTAAAGGGATAGTTCACCCAAAAATAAAACTTCTGTCATCATTTACTCACTCTCATGTTGTTACAAACCTGTATACATTTCTTTGTTCTGATTAACACAAAGCACAATATTTTGAGAAATGTTTGTAACAAAACCGTTCATGGACCCCATTTACTTCCATTGATTCTTATTCCTACTAAGGAAGTGAATGGGGTCCACGACCGAAGTACGTTAGTGATCTTCCATAGTAAATTCCATAGTAACACTCTAAGAAAGGATGTGTTACTTTTTAACACATTGTTTTGTGTTATACTATTTAACATATCGTGTGTTATTTTAACACATGTGTCATTTCAAGTTGATACAGAGGTTAAATAAAAAAGGGGCAACACAAGATGTGTTAAAACAACACAAAGTGTGTTGTTCCGAAAATAACACAGAGATGTGTTCAGTTAAGGACAACACATTAGATGCATAGCCTAGTTTATTGGACTCGTTCGTGTACACAGACGTTCCACGCATGGGCATTGCAACAAAATGCAATGCATCTCCTGGGCTACATACTACATTCTCTTGTACATGCATGCATGACCTATGCATACAAAGTATGAGCGGTTACAAAAATCTGGCGGTGGGCGTACAGTGTGCACGTACTATTCTGATGACAAAATTTGCATCAGATGCAATGTACGCGTACACTCGCGTATGCCTACAAATATAACTTAACTTGTAGCTTAACTCCCTCAGGAACCTCTCAGAACCTGAGAGCATCAATAGCAACAAAGACCATTGAAATATGCATTGGTGCCCTGCAAATCTCCCCAGAGGCTTGGCTCTCGTGTTCATCTCCATAGCAGTAGTAAACAATTGGATGACAACAAAAGCATAACAGTGAAATCTCAGTCAATGAGTGGCTTCGGTCTCTCTCTCCATGGAGAAGCACAACTGTCATTTACCCTGCAGTCACATTGTCTTTGTAACATGACCAAAGACGTCTTTCTCTAATAGACTTTAATGACATTAACTATGAATGATACTTCTGTGCCATAATGAGGCACAGTGCTACTTCCAGATTTCTCAAAGACCTCCTTTATCTAAAAACAGACTGAAACGAGAGCGAAAGTCTAGCTACCATTACGAAAGAAATCACATCCAAAGTACTGCTTAAAGCTTACATTTTTTCCAAGAGGCAAAGCACTCCATTTCGTAGGACCCAGTCTCATGTTGTTGCATATAAAAAGCATGAAGTGTGAAAATCGTGCAATACATAAATAAAACAACAAAAAAAGATGCGCCGTTTAAGTAAATGGGAAGGACTGGCGTATCATATGCACGCCAAATTGGGCGTGCATATGATACGCCAGTCCTTCCCATTTACTTAAAAGCCGCATCTTTTTTTGTCGTTTATTTATTGGTTTCTAAATTTTTTTTGCTTATTTTACCATTTTTGCTTGGGTTTAGAGTTTTTTGTTATATAAAAATGTCATCCTTACCCAAACCCCAATTCTAACCCCAACTCCAAGCGACCATGGCTTACAATAGACAAAAACATGGAGAAACCTGTATATTAAATAACGTCCTTAAGCAAATCTGAAATCTATCCCTAAACCCAAGCAAAAATGGTTTAAAAAAACAGAAAATTTTGAGAAACCAATAAATAAAACGACAAAAAAAAGATGCGCTGTTTAAGTGAATAGGAATATTTTATATATATATATATATATATAAATTTATATATATTTTTACACTTCATGCTATTTATACGCATCTACATGAGACTGGGTAGTTTCTTACACCCTCCCCAATCTGTGTATTTTTTGGGGGGCATGAAATTATAAACAAATAAGCAAAAACAAATAACAAATTAAAACTGCAAGCAGTGATGGAAGGGCCCTCGCACACATGACACCACCACGCCGTGGCATAAGAATTAAAGGGAACAGTAGTAAATAGGGATTTAAGCATGTAAACATAGGTGAACTATTTAAAAGTGTAGTATAATGTGCCACATTTCATGTTGCTAATTACAAATTACAGTGAGGTAGCATCGTGTAAGATAGCATGAGAGAGGGAGAGAAAGAGAGAGAGACAGAGAGAGAGAGTGAGCGAGTGTGTGTGTGTGTGAGTATGAGTGACTACATGTAAATGTTGGCACATAGATGTGTTCAGTCCAGGACTCTTATTGATCATGTAAAATTTAGGGCAGATCTGACTTTGAATAATCAGTGTAAAACATGTTACTTCTTGTTGCCAGCAGGTGGCGCTATGGCCATAAGTGACTATTGGCATGTAGATGTGTTCAGTCCTGGACTCTTGTCAATTATGTAAAGTTTGGGACAGATCAGACATTGCATAATCATTGTAAACATGTCACTTCCTGTTGCCAGCTGGTGGCGCTATAACTATAAGTGACTATTGGCGTGTAGATGTGTTCGGTCCAGGACTCTTATCAATCATGTGGAGTTTGTGACTGATCAGACATTGCATAATTAGTGTAAACATTAGGCCTGGGGCGGTAACCGAATTACCGCCATACCGCGGTCACGTGACCCATGCCGCGGGTCTGAGCTCCTTACCGTCATAACCGCAAAAAAAAAAAAATACACTTGAAACATTGGCTTGCACTTGTGTGTATATGTGGGGAAGTTATACACGCAGCTTGTTAACAACCGCAGCTTGTTAACTAAACTATAACCTGATATGATTTTTAATATTAATTTGTCATTCAGCCGCAACAGATCAACAACAGAATCAGGTTTCATACATTATTAAATTGTCACGCAACATAGAGCACGCGATCAGTCCGAGGATTGATATCCAAAGAGGTTAGATTGTCTCTTTTTCATCTAGCCTACCACAGTGGCTATTTCTAAAGCAGGACACATTTAAAAAGTTTTGCTTTTGCGTCTTCTTTCTCCGTTTGTGGAAAAAAAACAGATGTTTATGGTATGACAGTCGCGGACTGCCCGGGCGCGCGCGAGACAGACGCGTATGCGGACTGCCCGGGCGCGCGCGAGACAGACGCGTATGCGGACTGCCCGGGCGCGCGCGAGACAGACGCGGACTGCCCGGGCGCGCGCGAGACAGACGCGGACTGCCCGGGCGCGCGCGAGACAGAGACGGACCGCGTCATCTTGCGCACACACACGCGTCTCCGTGCAGCTTCAAAGCTATACTCAGGCACGGACACATATGCAGTACAAATGATTTCTCATACAAATGGTTACTTTACCAGACCGTCAGGGCAGCAATAATTTGTGTCATTTACATGCCATTCATAAATTAAGGATAGAAAAGTGGCGAAATCTGTAGGCACGTTTAGACACGTGCAATGCGTTAAAAAATTTTTTTAAACTGATAATATTAATTGTTCATGTTGTTGAATGTTGAAATTGAAGAAATGTGGAAGGAAATAATATTCACTTTACATGTTCCTTAAGTAATTTGCACATGTTTTGTATTGAAGATAAATAAATCATGCATGTTATTTAACTGGTTGTCTTGCCAATAAACCGCAAAACCGCGGGAATTTGTTGATTACCGACCGCGGTAAGAAAAAACCCGAACCGCCCCAGCCCTAGTAAACATGTCACTTCCTGTTGCCAGCTGGTGGCGCTATGACCATAAGTGACTATTGAGATGAAGATGTGTTCAGTTCAGGACTCTTATCACTCATGTGAAGTTTGGAACAAATCCGACATTGCATAATCATTGTAAACATGTCACTTCCTGTTGCCAGCTGGTGGCGCTATAACTATAAGTGACTATTGACATGAAGATGTGTTCAGTTCAGGACTCTTAGCAATCATGTGAAGTTTGGGACAAATCCGACATTGCATTATCATTGTAAACATGTTACTTCCTGTTACCAGCTGGTGGCGCTATGACCATAACTGACTGTTGACATGTAGATGTGTTCAGTCCAGGACTCTTATTAATCATGTGAAGTTAGGGAAAGATCGGACATTGCATAATCAGTGTAAACATGTCACTTCCTGTTGCCAGCTGGTGGCACTATGACCATAAGTGACTATTGACATGTAGATGTGTTCAGGTCAGGACTCTTATCAATCATGTGAAGTTTGGGACAGATCAGACATTGCATAATCCTTGTAAACATGTCACTTCCTGTTGCCAGCTGGTGGCGCTATAACCATAAGTGACTATTGACATGTAGATGTGTTCAGTCCAGGGCTCTTATTAATCATGTGAAGTTTGGGACAGATCAGACATTGCATAATCAGTGTAAACATGTCACTTCCTGTTGCCAGCTGGTGGCGCTATAGCCATAAGTGACTTTTGACATGTAGATGTGTTAAGTCCAGGACTCTTATTAATCATGTGAAGTTTGGGACAGATCAGACATTGCATAATCATTGTAAACATGTCACTTCCTGTTGCCAGCTGGTGGCGCTATAACTATAAGTGACTATTGGCGTGTAGATGTGTTCAGTCCAGGACTCTTATCAATCATGTGAAGTTTGGGACAGATCAGACATTGCATAATCAGTGTAAACATGTCACTTCCTGTTGCCAGCTGGTGGCGCTATAACCATAAGTGACTATTGACATGTAGATGTGTTCAGTCCAGGACTCTTATCAATCATGTGAAGTTTGGGACAGATCAGACATTGCATAATCCTTGTAAACATGTCACTTCCTGTTGCCAGCTGGTGGCGCTATAACCATAAGTGACTATTGACATGTAGATGTGTTCAGTCCAGGACTCTTATCAATCATGTGAAGTTTGGGACAGATCAGACATTGCATAATCCTTGTAAACATGTCACTTCCTGTTGCCAGCTGGTGGCGCTATAACCATAAGTGACTATTAACATGTAGATGTGTTCAGTCCAGGACTCTTATCAATCATGTGAAGTTTGGGACAGATCAGACATTGCATAATCCTTGTAAACATGTCACTTCCTGTTGCCAGCTGGTGGCGCTATAACCATGAGTGACTATTGACATGTAGATGTGTTCAGTCCAGGACTCTTATCAATCATGTGAAGTTTGGGACAGATCAGACATTGCATAATCCTTGTAAACATGTCACTTCCTGTTGCCAGCTGGTGGCGCTATAACCATAAGTGACTATTGACATGTAGATGTGTTCAGTCCAGGACTCTTATTAATCATGTGAAGTTTGGGACAGATCAGACATTGCATAATCCTTGTAAACATGTCACTTCCTGTTGCCAGCTGGTGGCGCTATAACCATAAGTGACTATTGACATGTAGATGTGTTCAGTCCAGGACTCTTATTAATCATGTGAAGTTTGGGACAGATCAGACATTGCATAATCATTGTAAACATGTCACTTCCTGTTGCCAGCTGGTGGCGCTATAACCATAAGTGACTATTGACATGTAGATGTGTTCAGTCCAGGACTCTTATTAATCATGTGAAGTTTGGGACAGATCAGACATTGCATAATCAGTGTAAACATGTCACTTCCTGTTGCCAGCTGGTGGCGCTATAACCATAAGTGACTATTGACATGCAGATGTGTTAAGTCCAGGACTCTTATTAATCATGTGAAGTTTGGGACAGATCAGACATTGCATAATCATTGTAAACATGTCACTTCCTGTTGCCAGCTGGTGGCGCTATAACCATAAGTGACTATTAACATGTAGATGTGTTAAGGTCAGGACTCTTAGCAATCATGTGAAGTTTGGGACAGATCGGACACTGTATGCCTGAGTTCCAGCAACCTGTTTCATTGCGAAACATCAAACTTTGGCTGGCCGAAACAGACACAAATTTTAATATAGAATTAAATCCTTCGCAATTTAGCCTCACAAAGGCCTTAAGATGAGACTCGCCAAATATGATGATGATCCGACGAAAACTGTAGGAGGAGTTAGTTAAAGTATGACTGCTGGAAATGAGAAAAACTGAGACAAAATCTGAGAAATAATTCAAAATAGCTGACTTCCTGTTTGGTTTAGGGCGTTGCTCCAAGAGACTTTTTTGTAGGGCTTGTAATAATACATGAGCATACCGAAATTCGTACATGTAAGTTAAACACAGTCCAAGGGCTGCTTCATTCAATATTTGAAAGTGGCGCTAAAACATGTTCCTTCAGGTTGCCAGCTGGTGGCGCTATGGCTATAAATGAAAATTGTTATGTAGATGTGTTCAGGTCAGGACTCTTAGCAATCATGTGAAATTTGGGACAGATCGGACATTGTATGCATGAGTTCCAGCAACTTCCTGTTTCATTGGAAAACATCAAACTTTGTCGGGCCAGAACCGACACAAATTTTTACGTAGAGTCAAATCCTTCGCAATTTAGCATCACAAAGGCCTTAAGATGACACTCACCAAATATGAAGATGATCCGACGAAAACTGTAGGAGGAGTTAGTTAAAGTATGACGCCTGGAAATGACAAAAACTGCGCCCAAATCACAAAAATAACTCTGAATAGCTGACTTCCTGTTTGGTTTACGGCTTCGCTCCAAGAGACTTTTTTGTAGGTCATGTCATGCTACAGAAGCGTACCGAATTTCGTAATTGTACGTCAAACACAGTCCGAGGGCTGCTTCGTTGAAAATTTGTAGGTGGCGCTATAGAGCCATTTTCCCACGCCTAATTCTAAAGCCTACACCACATGTAAATTTTCATCACTCTTGACATCTGTGCAAAATTTCATGAGTTTTCGAGTATGTTTAGGCCCTCTAAAGTCCCGCTGAAGTCGGAGAAGAAAAAGAAAAAAAATAATAACTCCTTGAAGAACAATAGGGTCCTCACACCCCGGTGTGCTCGGGCCCTAAAAAGCAGAGGATGTGTAAAAGGAAAATTCCAGAAATCCAAATGTAGAGCATCAGCAAAACGCTAGCAATGCCAAAGTCATGGGTTTGATTCACAAGAAACATACAATAACTATTAAACCATATACTTTAATTGAACTGTAAGTAACTTTGGATAAAAGCATTTGCCAAATACATAAATGTAAAATATAAATGGTCTGTTTATATACAGCACTGACAGTGGAGAATAAAACAAACCAGACTCTCCAGACAACAATCATCTTAGCTTTAACTTTATCAGCAATATAAAATGGTCCAAACATTTGCGTTTTTGCATTACTGCCTCAGGAAGAACAGAATTAATCACTGAGCAGTTTATATCAAAAGTGCCAAAATACATTTATGAGCAACTCCATGTGCTAAAGGGAGTTATGGTAAGAGGTAAAACGTCAGAAAGAAGAAAGATCTAAAAGAAACCTTCCGTTATAAAGGGAATAAGGGAAATTCTCTATAAACTTTAGAGGACAGATATGACTTTCTGTGATTCATTTGATCAGTGCTTTAAACATCTTCAACAGAACTTCATTGTCCTCTGCCATCAGAGACACTCATACAAGTCAATGCGAAACAGACAAGTGTTTGTAATAGCTGCAGGCACTGTACTACTGGATCATCCAAAGGAAAAACCAAATGTGGCTTGGACATTGGTTTGTTTAGTAAATACAGTTTAAAGTGCCTATGCTGCCTATCTTACAGCATTTGTACAAACTGCACCTAAGCAGACACTTTAGAGCTCACAACATTATATAACATCCGTTCAGTCTTTGATAGCTGGGGAATGTAAGCTGACCAAGCACTTTTCAAAGCTGTCCGGCTTACATGAACTCAGCAGGAACAGCTTGAGTCACTGGGGACTTTTAAAGTCACGTGTTATAGACCTGTCAGCTCTTCTGCACTCACATGGAGCAGGGAAAGACTTTTACATTTATGCATTTGGCAGACACTTTTATCCAAAGCGACTTACATTGCATTAAAAGGTATACATTTTATCAGTACGTGTGTTCCCTGAGATCATCGAACCCACAACCTTTTGCGCTTTTAGCAATGCTCTACCACTGAGAAACATTTGACCCAAAAAGACAATTCAAAGTTCCAAAGGGAGGATAAGAACGGAAATGCAAAAATACTTCACCTACTTCAAAATCAGTAACACTTCAAGGAATGTTTTACCCAAAAATTCTCTCATAATTTACTAACTGAAGATTTATATGACTCAGCTGAACAGACACATTTTTTTATAATTATTAAAGGGCACATATTATGCAAAATTCACGTTTACAAGGTGTTTGGACATAAACGTGTGTTGGCAGTGTGTGAACCACCCTACAATGAAAAAATCCACCCTCTCCGTTTTTTTTAAATCCCCATTAAACCAAAGCAGTCTCATTAGACATGATGTTTAAATTTTCCTGTTAATGTGATGATGATGATGTCACACAAACCAAGATCCGCCACTGCCACTGACTAAGTTTTTCTAAATGTATTTGTTAGCACATTGTAGCGCTAATGCTGCTAAAGAAACTTATCTCAGACTGTATTTACAGGAATCAGATCTAACCTATGACTGTTTTTTTTTGGTCCAGGGTCACATGATAACTAAGATATCACCTATGACATGATAACTTCACACCTAATTGGTTTTCACACATATAAACCACTGAAATTTGAGGTATTCAACATATAATACCAACCATACATACCAACATACAATACAAACACCATTTGAATTTAGTGCTTTTTTGTTTCAATTTCGCAAAATAAGCTCAATATACTGTATCCTCACACACACACACACACACACACCTTGTTTTACTCTTAAAGAGATTTATTAACAAGTTTTGGGTTACTTTAATGATGGTGTTTATGATTATGGTTTAATCATGGTGCTTCAAGATTGTGGGACACATACATACACATACCTTTAAAGTGATTGATACAGTTATGTATTTTTTATACAAATGTACAAGGTATACAATATTCTTAATTAGAATGTGTTCCCTTGGGTTTAAACCCATTACAATTGCATTGCTGGCACCATTCTATACCAATTTAGCTACAGGAACACTGTGGTGTTTGTGTGTGTGTGTGTGTGTGTGTGTGTGTGTGTGTGTGTGTGTGTGTGTGTGTGTGTGTGTGTGTGTGTGTGTGTGTGTGTGTGTGTGTGTGTGTGTGTGTGTGTGTGTGTGTGTGTGTGTGTGTGTGTAGACAGACAGACAGACAGACAGACAGACAGACAGACAGACAGACAGACAGACAGACAGACAGACAGACAGATAGAGACATATATATAGATACATATATAGATATTGTGTGTTCGCCTGAAGAAAGAATGTTATCACATCACAATTTTAATTTCTGGGTAAGTTGTTACTTTAATGGCAGATTTTATGACATAGGATCTAAATGTAAATTAACAATTATATACTGTATTAAAAGCAGTAATGATATTAAACAATACATACAGTTTACTTATTTATTTACAGCAAAACAGTGTTTTTACGTGTGTTGTCTACATAGCTGCTTCACAAATATCACACTTTTGCATGACATTAAACAGTTCTGTATGGCATAAAATATTTATAGTTTAAGAGTTTAAATACAACAAAAGTAACATTTGAAACCCCAAAATGCAAACCCAAGCGTGTTAAAACTTACTTTTCTCCTGCGTTTTGCTGAGCACCTCCTATAAATCCATATTTGTCAGCCTGGATCTCAGTGTTGGTGAAGCCGTTAAGCTCAGTTTCCGAGCCCAGGGATGAGCTCTCCTGCTCGGCGAGATTTTCTACAGTGCCCTGCAAACTACTATTGACTTTCCATTGGACTCCATTGCCTGACTGAAGCGTAGCCATCCTGAATACGATGTCTAAGCCCAGTATTTTAGCTTGCTCGTGGCTCAAGCAAGAATAAGGACACAGATAACTATCAACAGACTGAGATTTGAGCCACAGCCTCCAGTGACACTACTAACGATACGCCATATCTGATGATCGACACATTAAACTAACCTAAAACTGACGTTTATCTGACATTGACAAGTCATCATTATCAGCCACTAGTTACATTTATAAAGCATAACTTCGCGGAAGCCACATAAAAAAACATGTTATCATGAGTGAATGTATAACCTAGCCAGGTAATAATGTCTGAGGTAAAATTTTAGGTTTAGTGCACGTTTTTTAGATTTTTTGTGGCTGAAACGAAACGTACCATGATTTAATTTAGGTTAACGTCGTTTTAGCCTAATTCTGTCAAACAGACCACAATGTTAGGAGTTATAAGCTAACAGGCTAAACCGAAATCAAAACCACAGTAAAATAATTCAAACTCTCTGTATAAACAAATAAAATTCAGACTCACTGCGTTTTAATGCCGCTAGAATATTTTGTCTAACACGACTATTTTCGTCGTTATAATGCAATAACCGCTTATCAGGGTTTGTGTGCTGTGTGATGAACTGACGTGCTCGCGGTAGGTAACAACATCGCTTTAAGGGGGCGTGGCCGATTATGCGCAGTAAAGGCAGTATCATTAGGTGCGTTCGACTTCATGCAGCGCAGACCAATCAGCATATGACATCAAAGTACCGCGAGAGCGATTGAAACCTGACCGCCCTCGCGGTATTTGATATCATGCGCGCATCGGTCTGCGCAGCCTCGCATGAAGTCAAACATCTGCCCACATTCCTTAAAAATTATATATCTTTAACCACACTGAAAATAAAATAATAATACATACATACGTTGTGTGTATTACTTCAAACGTAAATAATGTAAAATTTGTTGGCCGTCCAAGTTTTTGTTAGGTTTATGTGAGTCAGGGTAAGATATTTTACTATGTTTTCCATTTTTTTCACAATGAGGTCCATAAAGATTAACCATGTCCTTTGCACCCAATGATGCCTCTTGTTATGGCAAAGACCTCACATGCTTTTCATATGATCGTCTTGAGGAAGTCATGAAGTTTGTGCAATTATGTTTAAATTGCACGTGCAGTTGACGTGCTTGACCTTTAAAAAAAATCATATATGCAATTTGATTACAATATACAAACATTAAGTAGCTGTAAAATCAGAGTATTCAGAAATATTTTCAAAGTGACGTTCACTAAACCAAGCTTACGGCTGCCCTCCTGTGGATGACTCACATGTTGCCGGTTTGAGGCAAGATGAAAGTAGTGCACTTGCAGATTCAATTCAATTGTGGGTGCAAATGATGAATTAACAATGAGTTTCGTGCATAACTGCATTTTAAAAGCTGATGGAATTTATGTGATCAAAATTCCAAGTCACAGTTGGCTCTTTGATTGGCTCTATGAAGATAACTGCCAAGCATAACTACGTTTTGTCAAAAAAAATAGTTATGTCCAGTCATTAGTTTTTACCATTAAAACTAGTACAAAAATCATTTTTGTAGTGTGTTTCAGGCATAAGTAGGATTTAATGGTCTCACCAACAGAGCCAGTAGAGACTCACAGAGAACATTCGTTTCTTTAACAACCAATAAAATCCCCTTTTAAACCATAAAATCCCATAGAATTATGATGGTTTCTACTGTTTTGTTTGTTTTTATTTAGCAGAGATGTTTTTCTCAATTATGCACAAATTCAGATAAAACTATTCAGTGAAAATTGAACTAAAGTACAAAATCCACAAAACTAACTTTTACTTTTAGTGTTAATGGTCCAGAAACAGTGTATCTACTGCACTGTATTTTAACACCTACTTAAAAAATTGACGTGTTTTTCAATTTAAAAGCTTACATGTGTCTGTGGAAGGAAGCACACATCACTACACCACAGAGGGGATGAACATCACATCTGGGTCACACAAGCCCATGGGGCTCTGGTGCTCTCCTGATTTTGCCAAGTGGTTGATGTCCTCAGGGCAACATTATGTTGACCCTGGGACCACATTTCAATCAACCAATCAGATTTCAGAAATAAGTTTTAAGTTTAAGCTTACAACCAAGATTAGCTGTTTCTAGACCATTGTTTTTCTATTTTCATGTCCATCTGATTTTAGGGTTTGGTTAGGGTTGGGGTTTGGGATGGGTTTAGGTTTTATTCAAAAAGAAATGTTGTCCTTGGGTCAACACAATATGTTGTCTCTCACTTTGCAAAATCAGTTCGAGCCAAAACATGGATTGCCCTCCTAAGGTCTTTTTCTAGTACCAGATGCTTATACATGTTTGCGTTGTTGCAGAAAGTATTTCATCTAAACACAAATTGATGTGGTTTATGTGGATCAGACTTTTTATACTGTGAATAGCAAGCAAGAGATCAGAGAAAAAAGACTGCTTAGGTTTTCATTTATGCCCAGTTTCACAGACACGGGTTGATTGACCCTGACTAAAATGAATGTTTGAGCTTTCTTAACTAAAAATAACTTGTCCCAACATTCCTTAAAATATGTCATGTTTTGTCTTAGCTGCACACCTTTCATGTGTTTTTTCTAAGGCATTTTTAGTGACTTAAATATCCCAATTTAAAGGGATAGTTCACCCAAATATAAAAATGGTGTGATAATTTTCTCATCCTCATGTTGTTTTAGACATGTATACATTTCTTTTTTCTGATGAACACAAAAGAAGATATTTTGATAAATGAGCAGCACACAGCTAATTGTAATCACTGACTTCCATAGTAAGAAAATCATATTCCATGGGATTCAGTGGGTACCCTCAACTGTGTGCTTATCATCATTTATCAAAATATCTTTTGTGTTCATCAAAATAAGAAAACTCATACAGGTTTAGCACAACATGAGGGTGCGAGAAAATTTTCATTTTTGGGTGAACTATCCCTTTAACCCCCAAACGGTCCCCGTTTTTTGTTTACACTACTGGCCCTTGGGGGTCCAAAATGTAAGCATAATTGTAAGAAAAATATACATTTTCAATAATACAAAATATATATATATATATATATATTGGTTTACTTCTCATGAAAAGTCATAAAATTTAAGATCTCTGAGATAAAGTGAACCTTTTTTTACGAATGTCGTTTGGGGTCATATAGGCCCTCAAGGACCATTTGAGGGTTAACTAAGGAATCGCCCTGGCTTCACCTTAGCTTTGTCTGTGAAACCAGGCGTTGTTTATAAGCTCTATTTCCACAGCATTTCATTTAAATGATTTATGTTTTTTATAAATTGTTTTTTATAATTATGTGTGATAAAGAATCCCAGCCTATTGATCCCAGAAAAACAACAGGATGAGTGCATTTGATATGGTATTTACTGTATATAGACATTTGCAAATTTTATTCTAAATGCACATTATTTGTACTTATATAGTGACTGGTGTACTGTACGTGCTACATATTTCACTTTCTAACAGACAATAATCCCAGAGAAAAAATCTCCTCCCTCCCTTTTTGTACCACACTCGTGTTCTTGCTCTAAATTCTTTTAATGTTGAATGACACTTTGTCTCATCTCATTGTAAGAAAGCTGTTTGTAAACACCGACTTTGGCCAAATATGGGTTACGTTTCACTATTTCTGTAGTATACGTTACATAGTCTTAATCAGAAATACAAATATTGTATATTCAGGATGCGGCACAACAAAAAGTCGACATCGTAGTTTAGTATAAATACTATATTTTTTATTTAAATATTTTACAACTTGGAAAACATATTTACAGGAACTGTTCTTGCATTGTTACACTGTACACACACACACAAAGTGTAGTTCGCATTCAAACACAGTCTGCTTCAGAGACAGTTTATCGAGACTTATACTGACTGCAGAAGCACCATAGAAACGATCAAATAAGAGGAGCAGACCAAACATTCAGAGAGAACTGAATTGAGGACACTGCCGTAAGCGACACCCAGATGAAAGCTTTGCCACACGAATGCTTCCGAATGGGACGGTATGAGATTTTAAGGCGTTTAAAATGGGTTAACTTGGTTTTATTATCATTCAGTCACTATTAGCCTATAGATTTCCTGCTCTGAAAGGACCATAGTAAAACTGCACTGTAATTGGACAGCTGATGTGATTTTGATGGGTCGTAATAAGAGGGGAAATGTTCTCTGTGTGCAACACTCCAGATCAGTCACGACATAATATCATCCAATGACACGCTCATTAAAGGTTAAATGGGGTGGGTTTGAAACCATTAGTGCCATTTTCCAATGGTTCCGACGCTCATGTTTTAACAGTTAGCGCTTCCCCAAACAGTGGCACAGAATTTTAAATAAGACAGCTAAAAAAAATCTTTGATTTAGCTACAAATTTGATCGTATTAACCATTAAACTTTACTGGATGCTTAGCTAATTCCATTTCATACATTTAGAAAATAAGCAGAACACAACATTTACTCCATCACAAACTCTCAACATCTAACAATTTGATTGCGGTCTGTTTAAGAGACCGTGATAGGGTGAGAATAACTCATGCTGGTCTTATGGCTTTCCTGCTTTGGTTTTCTTCCCACGTTACGGATGTGGATCGTGACAATATTACCACACTGCATATGACAAGACAAAAGACCTCAGTTATGGTCGCAGGCACAAACTTAAAAGGCTAGGTTAAAGTTCTTTGTGTGTACTACATATGGATGGAGATCCAAACCTATGCCTTTGTGGACAACAAACCTTTAAATCCCACGTTGTATAAGAAACGAGGGATGAGCAAAACTATAGTTTGGTAAAGCAAAGCATGCTAAAATCCTCTCCTATCTACTAATTTTTCCCTTATAAACAAACAAATAAGCTTCAAATTCTGACTAATCGAGGATCTGGCCAATCTAGTTTTAGTTATACAGTACATCAATCTAAAAACTTTCAAGCATATTGTATTTATTTGTGGGCTTTTTTCACCAACTGAATGAATTCTTGAATGAGGTTTGCTATCCTGGGGATGCTATACATAACAGATAATTTAAGAAATACAAAATAAAAACCTAAAAAGTTAGCGGAAAAAAACAACATGGTTTATATTGCTTCGTTTTTCCAATCGCAATGAAGTGAACCAAAATATGACAAAGATAAAACAAATGGTTTGCATCATTTTTGCAGTGACATCAGCGTTACAATTTATCGTCAGAAAACGTACGATCTCAACGATCCGCTTGAATTTTTGCTTATGTGAAATAAAGACGTCATCAGCTCACCCATTTTTATTGTACAGGTAAAAACATTCATATAAATAATGTAGTCACTCATACATTTATAATTTACAAAAATCAAAGCAGCACATAAACGTGAAGGTGTCCTCTAAAACCAATCTAGAGCGACACAGAAAACAAAAATATTACCTTAAAACCGAACCTTACTAGGGGGCGCACAAAACGCCGCAGTCTTGTCTGATAAAACGTAAATATTTATAAAAATAAAACATTTATTTATATATTTTCCGATTACAAGAAAAGCATTGCCAGATGCTAGCCATTTGTGCGTGTAGACTTCTGAGGTTCATGTAAATATACATCCAACACGCATTTACAGTCGACATCCACTGCCACCATGAGCAGGATTATGACATCTGTGCAGCAAGTCTCTGTTTCATATAACCTGCCCATTGTCACCCAATATATTTGTACTCCTAAACCGAGACCCCACTACAAGTAATTGTCTGGAATAAGAATACGACTCAACCAGCCCCTCTATGAGTACCTGCATTTCCCAAAAGGTTTTCTCTCTGAACTATAACCTGCCTTTATATTACACCTAACAAATGCTGACTGACAACCAAACATGACACATACACGAATAAGATCATCGGCTTGCACAGACTTAGACAACCAAATCATATATGCCAGCTCTATATGTCCAACACACACCTATGCGCTCACTAACCATCAAACTCGTCCTCGACTGGAGCGATGTTGCATTAGAGCCATTGTCCAATCCCGGTTTCTCACTAGTTTAGACATTGCGTATGCTTGCCGACCATGCGGCAATATTTTTAACTACTCTGAATGGATCTCAATCCCTAAGCATTTCTCACAAGCGAGCACAGACCTCCCAAAACTCAGACTTAAACGGAGCGATAACACAATATTCCTTGACTTATGAAAGGGGGAATCGGAAACGACTCGGTTGAAGATGGATAAATGATTCCCACAATCCTTGGGCACAAATGAGGTCATCAGTTTGTAGATACCGCCTGCATCATCATCATCCATACCAGCACGCTACCCTCCTCAATGCATCGACTGGAGGTCTACTCGAGAAATGGAAAAACGAAAAGGGTGATGGCTGCTGGGAGATGACATGGGAGCAGTGCAATATATAAGAGGGGTGGAAGACACAGGGGTAAGAGGAGCGAACTCCACTAGGCGTGCTCAGTCTGTGTATTCTGCCACAATGGACAGTAGCACTGTGATGTCATCGGGTTTCCCCCCTAGAAAGGAAAGGAAGACGAGGTCAGCCCTGACGATTATCAATATATAGCCACAAGGACGATAGACACGCTTCCTGCAGACTCACCTCTTACATTCAGCCCATTGTCACAGGCAAACTGGGCAAAAGGAGACATGTAGTTGGGGTCGTAGGCCAACTCGTGAGCTTGTTCAGCGATGCTGCGGGCAGTCTGCTGGATACTATCATAGTTGGTATTCTGAGACAAAATACATTTTAAGAAAAGTTGAAACAATAGAGTAACCCATTAAAGTACCACCTGCAGATATTTCAACCTTTACAAAATGAGCGGATTGTCTGTAGTAGTATTTGCTCCTCGAAGCGTCATGTATAAAATCGCCCCCTAAATTCCAAAAAATAATGTATGCATTTCACTAACTCACTTCAGTAGGTACACCTGTTCAACTGCATCTTAACCCAAATATCTAATCAGTCATTCTCGTGCGTATGTCAGAAGAAACTGATAAAACTTTCATGCAAAAACCCTCTCTTGGAGTCAAATCCGCTACCATAAAAGTGCATTTTTTGGATGTGGTGAATGTTATATTGTGTTTTCTAGATAAAATGAAATACAGCATTGTCTGCACCTTAAGTTTCTTGAGCTCTTGCAGGATCATGTAGTCAGGCATGTTGTCGAAGAGGCCATCAGTAGCGGTCAGAATAATGTCACCTAACTGGACGTCAAAGGAGGCGCTATCTGCAGCATCCGGACTGAAGGAAACAGGTATGCAGTTAGTGCTTAGCATAGTTCAACCAAAAATAAGGCATACACAGCATGCAATACATACAAGTCAACTGCAATGACTGTTAAAGCAACACTATGTAGTTTTTTAACCTTTAAATAATGTCTCTAAAATTATTTCAGTGATAGAACAACTCTTAACTAGACAAATTCTACTGCTGCTGCAACCTGAGCAGCCTCCTAGCTGCTACAAGCACACTCTGAAAGTCGAGGTGGAGGGTAGAGCACACAGCCCCGCCCCTCCCCCTGCCTGCAAAAGAGTGTCTCATACCAGGCACTGTTGCACTTTTCAACCACATGGGGGAGCCGTAAGTCAATTTTACATGGAAACTACATAGTGTTGCTTTAAAGCGATATGCCAGACAAATAACAAAATTACCCCATGATTTACTCACCCTCAAGCCATCCGAGATACACATGCCCGTAATCTTTCAGAGGAACACATTTGAAGTTATTTTAGTAAATGTCCTTCCTTTTCAAAGCTTTATAATAGTAGAAAACAGGAATCAGGAAACAACTTCTGGCTTTAAACCCCCAAAAGTGCATTCATCCTGCACATGGATAATCCACATGGCTCCAATGGGTTAATAAAGGTCTTTTATGAGTAATCGATGCAGAAGATGGACATATGTATCTCAGATTGCTTGAGGGCGAGTAAATTATGGCATAATTTGATATTTGGCTGGATTATCCCTTTAATCGTGATTTATAGTTTCCTCATGTATTGAACTGAATGTAACCCGAGTTCCACAGATTAATAATAAACACCTTTACAATCCAATCTGTTAAGTGCAATATGGATTTACAGTCTATTATGCACTGAGGAAAATTATTTAAAAAATTTATATTTTAATGCACAATACCATTTCGATAATCTAATGTACAGTAAGTAGTATTTTGTTGTATTTATCATTAATGTTTTTTCTGGTGCAAATGTATTCAATTGTATGTGCACAATTTGTCCAAAGCAAAAAAAAAGAAATTTTATGAAATGTACAATGTTTCTGTATCATAACCCGGATATTAGTATAACATGGTATTGCCAGGTTCCTCTGGCTTTCCATCTCTACTGTCCATGGCCACGGTCCAGTCATTTTGTAGAAGAGTTAATGTGGGAAAGGAAAAGATCTAGTCAACTAAATTAGAACAGGACACATGATCAGGGCTGAAACTAAAGCAGTTGCGTCAGAGGTGACCGGGCAGAGTTCAACAGGACCGTAGTGTGTGTGTGTGGGGGGGGGGGGGGGTAACAGACACCCGGGTTAAGAGAACGCCAGACCCAACACAACCTCTGAACCAAATCCAAGCAGTCAGGTTACAGTCTTGGAAACCAGACCGGCCCTTTAGCTCCAAATCCTGTGAGACCGAATTCTAGTTTATTCTGTCTTAATGAACTGGATAAGTATTGGAGGACAAGCTGAGGTACGGGGAGGACAAATAAAAGGCAAAAACCAATGAGGGATTCTTTTTCCATATAACAATTACATTTATGCAATCGGCACTAGTCATTTTAATTTGAAGTGACAGTGTTTTCGATCTATACATTGGGTATTTAACCCAAGAATCAGTGCATTTCTTCAAACTATGTTGCACTGGGTAAACTGTCCCTTTAATATATTGTACTTGTTTTATAGACAGCACTGTTGGCAACATTTGTTATATTAATATGTGCTTTATAAATAAATTGAACTTTAAACATATTGTCATGAAAATCACAGCAACACAGCAGCTGCAAAAGTAAATACATACTTCATGGGAAAAGAGACACATGAGAAAATTAGATCAATGTCTTACGTAGAGCTCTGCCATAACAGTCTCCAGATGGCAGAAAATCTAAAGGTCCTGCGTAAATTTAGCAGCACACGTGGACCAAAATATAATCACGAGAATTAGAAAAAAAAATGTAAACACAATGCTGATTGGCTGAGGGGTAGGAGTCCTTTTTGCCGCCCTCGGTTTGTGATTGGAGGCTTTGGGGTATTTCTGCCTGTATGTTTGGCTGAATGCCCCTGTCGGACTCGGGACCACGGCAGTGAGGAAGTTCAAGCAAGCACATGGCCTTTAAACACCCACTCAAAGTGCAAAGGGTTCGGCTGTTCTCACATTCATGGATTTCAAATCTCACTAAAAGTTAATATCACTAAACATTTGAACAAACCCCTGACACTGCGCATTCCTTGGAATCAAATCCATCACCTCTAAGCAATGCTCTACCAACTGAGCTACAGAAACAAATTATAGCATTGTGGCTGATCAAGAAACGATACAAGCCAAACTCGAACTTTCACTGCCTATGGGCACCTCGACCCATTGTGTAAATGCACATGCATGCACACGTGCTAACCGCTGTGCCGCTCAGACCCAATTCATTATTCTACTTTACAAAAACATCCAACCATTCCTACAAAAGCAATTAATATCAGTAGCAACTGGCACCCGAGCACAGACATCTGTGGTGCCGATGTGTGACGCGCAGACATCTGTGACATTGATCCGAATGTTTCCAGTATCAGTGAGCGTGACCCACCTGTCACTCAACACGACGCCCTCTGCTCCTGGCGGGGCAATGGACAGCTGGAAGGGTGTGTTGAAGTAGTGCTGCTGCTCATCTGACCGATGGACCACCTCTCCACCTCGGACCACCAGGAAACCCGAGTCTCCAAGGTTACAGGTGTGTATCCTGTGACTCCGACGGTCCAGTACAACTATACAAGCTGTGCTACTCCCTAGGAAAATAAAAACAGACATTTTATTAATTAGGAGAGGCAATATGTAACCTATTAATGATCAATATAGGACAGGTCAGAGTCAAAATTTTGGGAAGCTATAACAATTTAAATAATAATCAAACATGGAATTTTTTTCCCGTTATTTAAAAGAGAACTATGTGAGGCTTCCTACTATAAAACTCAATAGGGCTTCTGATTGGTTTGGTTAAATACATTACAAATATTGCTCAAAATACCTTTCTTCGGTTTATCAGAACAAACTGTAATTTATACAGACTTGTAACAGCATGAGAGTGAGAAACCGATGACAGAATTGTCATTTTTGGGTGAACTATCCCATTAAATAGAATATAAAGCAATGACCCAATCTTTCATAGAAACTTTTTCCTTGCTCTTCCTAGACAGGGCCTTGTGGACCAAATGACCTTGTCTAAGACAAGTCAGGTCACCCACAAACCTTTAACGCTCCGCATGCCATCCTAAAATAAGTGTGTCACGTTTAAGAGGCAAACAACTAAGGCGAAGAGCACGAGTGACATTTCTGAAAACTCTTAATGTCAGGTTTCAGAATAAAGATGAGACGCTGCGTGCTTGGTAATCCAACGCTCGGTAACTAACTCTGTCTCTGCGTTAATATAGTTTATAATATACTGCTTCCTTAAGTCTCCTAACTAAAACAACAACAAATCATTTGCTGACAATTTAGGCTTTAGATAAAATTTTAAAGGGGTAACACAAAAATTACCCTTGAAACCTGCATAGAGAACCCTTTTCCACTATATCCTTGTTTTATAAAAACGTAGCGACTCAAATCATCTTTGTGTACGCAAAGTCCAGTTTATACGGGACTTATCATGAAAATTTGACAATCGGACAATTACAAGGTTCAATTTCAGTTTGGATTCTTACATGCCAAGGCAGCTCACGATTTCTAGGAACAGATTCAAGTTTGTGTAACACAACACTGTAAAACATCTACAAGACATCTGAATGGATATTCTGTTTATTTATTAACTGGAAGTGGACCACTTCTCCTTGACATAAAGTCTGAAAATTAAACTGGACTGAATGTTCTATATCACGACACAGAAGATGTAAATCATGGAGGTCATGCTGCAGACTTTCAGTGCATTTATTTTAAGGGTCCTCCGATCAGGATTTTTGGAGCTGACCACTGGAAGCAGTATCGGCCGATACCATGCACTGATTATTTACCTATTTAAAGCCATATATATATATTATGTGGGATAATTATTATCTATTTTTAAAAACAAAGTATTAATTTCTTTTATAAAGCCAGCAGTAAATGTGTGACTCACCATACGGGTCAATGTGTGTGTATGTATACAAGATCTTACCCAACAGTGGCACTTTGTTCTGCAGGAGTTCATAATAGCCGGTCGTAAGGATGCCCACAGGGTTGCTGGGAGTGAAGCGGCCCTCCTTTACAAGCCGTTCGCATGTCTTCATCAAAGTAGCGGAGAACTGGGACGGGTCGACTCCGTAATCCCTCCAGCCCCCCACACCGTCCGCAACACCTGACAGAACAAAATAGATATTAAGCGTGAAACTAGCTGGTTGCATGTCTACTTCCTTAAAGCTGATTGTTTTAACACCTAGCTTTTGACAGCAACATGAAAAGGAAGAGAAAAGATTTATTTCGTCTCAGCAGAGTTAGTAAGGCATATGTCACTGTCATTTGACTGAGCATTGTGATGGTAATACGCAAACCTCTTTTACGTTTTATCATGCCAGACGCCTTTGTTGACTGCTAATTAAAACTAACCAGATAAAATAACCAGTCACAGTTTAAACATAACATGTTCATGCAGGCACTCAAGGGGGCGCTAGAGATAAATAAACCCGATGTATTGTTATTAGTATAGCTAGCTAAAAACATGTTGATTATCTAACTATAACAATGTGCTCTGTAGGATTCTTGTCAAGTTTACTGTGGTTGACCTGTAAAGCTAGAAGCATAGTACCGTTTTTACGTATACACAAGGGTCCGCGCACCAGCAGATTTTTGTAACCACGCAAACCTTGTACGCGTAGATTGTGAATACAATTACAGGAGAATGTCTTTAGTATAATGTGAGTGCGGCCTACAAAATTGCAGGGGTTTAAAAGTTAACCAACATTAATATTTCAGTCGAGCTTTACAGACAAGACATTTGTTCATCACATGGCTTTAAACATACTGGCCTGTGGCAAAAAAAAAAAAATGTTTGTGATAAAGTGAGTCACTACACAGGACTGTTGACATGTAAAGCAGCACCACAATATTTTGCCAAAAACATGTCATACAATAGCACCAGGGTAGCTCCAGTAGACCAAACATTGATGTCAGGAGACTCCATCTTATTCCACAAACATCCATATTCAGTTTCGGAAACAAAGCATTAACCTGACATCCATACACATACAAATAACAAAAGAGGCAAGAAAAATTTTTATTTGTATTAAACCAAATAATGTAAAAATGATATTCCACAGCAACCCTACACCTGCATTTTGCACATGTCATATTATTTATTGCACAATGGATTTATCTCTGTTTATATGTAATGAATAATTGACAACGGGATGATTCATTATTTGAAAATAATGCACATCCAAGTTGGTATGCGGCACAACACAAAGCGGAGTCAATTATTCCACTTATACTATGCGCTGATGGTTATTTTAGGTGTGCGTTTAAAAAAAATAATGCATACTTGTAGTAGATCATTTCTCAACCAATCACAATAAAGCATTCAACATTATACATTATTGTAGTATTCCACTTAATTGCTCTTAGCTTAATTTTTAACTTTAGAAACATTTAACTTTCTAATTTTTAGCTTAGAGTCCGCAAGTAATGCTGTATTTGTAAAATAAACCTCGACAGAGAGTCAAGGACTTTCCTTGGGGACATAATATCCTCACGACATGCACAGCTGCTCAAAAGTATTTAAGCATGTCACTGACAAAATTCACTAAATCCACACCACACAATCCATCAGGGATGCAGTGAACATGGTTTACATAAACACAGCAACTTTCCAGCTGACACACAAAGCAAAATAAAGGCCCGTAACAAACCTCTCTATCAAAGTCTCTGCACATCATTTTTGGTTTTAATATGACATAGAAGACTTCAGCAGTCTATTCTTGAGTTTAATGAAACATCCACAAATAAAGCAAGATTTGGGCAGGCGTCCAATGTTTTGCCTGTAATCACGTTGGGGGTACAGATCTCATGTACATGGTGCTCACATCTGAGAACTCCAGGAAATGTTTCACTAAACAACACTCATCCAACTGCTAATGTGATTTCAAAGGTTCGCACCTCAGTGTCAGTAACACATAATCCATTGATAAACTGTGCTACTGCAATAATGAAGCCCATGATCCCAGTACCAAAGAAATCCTAGCTGTTTATCCTATTTCCCAAGACAACCTTATTAAGTTAATTGGACTGTAAAGTGGAGATATGACCTTGATTTCATGATTAAGATTTCATGCAAATGCACAGTATATGAGATAAAACTGTATTTATCATAAAAAAAAAGAAAAATCTGGCAGTGGTAACAAACAATATCTGTAGTTTCTACGGTTACGCAAAAGCATAGTAGCCTTTTACTTTAAACAGCTGGTCCGCGTCCGAAACACGTGCTCAGCGTTTAGTTTCTAACAAAAGCCGGTGGGTGAAGTGGTGAACCTTTGGTACTTGAAAGGAAAGTCGTCATTTTCTTTGTACTGTAAAAAAAACACTTCGGGGATCACCCACACTCTTGTGTTCTTTTGGCATTTGTTTTTCAATGCTATTATGAGTGTTACATATTTTTTCAGTGGGTCATACAGAGGACAATGATAACGCCTGTGTGTGTCGCTGGAGCGTGCACGAGAATAAACAACATGGCTGCCTCCATGCTCAACCATTCTGACCTTTAAAAATAACTCATACAAATTTTACTTGTGAGCTTATAAGACCTTTGTATATTGTTATTGAGTAAAACTAACTATATTTTATGCATCGAGATTAGGGGTTCAGCCAATAACGTTGTTTTAACAGATAGACTTACTTTACACTTATAATGACTGCGTTAATCTAATAAATGAAGACATGATAAAATATTACGAGAGAGATCTATAAACTTTCAATGCACTTGATTTAAACATTTCAATTATATTTATTATATTTCCACAATGTAAACGTTTACATTGAAAAGTTTCTTTATTCGGCCACTAGTCGCGCATTGGGGTTCAGTCTGGCATCTTTCTGGGTGAAAGGTCACCCGGCCCGGACTCTCAAGCTATTTACAACAATAAAATGTACACACATGTAAATTGTCTGATTAATTATATTTATCATCATTTAAATGATTTAAAATAAATCTAACTTACCCATGAGATAAATAAAGTCCCTAAAATCACAATAGCTGAGGTTATTTCAGGTAAGGGGTTGGACTTATCTTTCCTCACACCCCCTTTATGAAATAAGTGCTGACATTAACCCCTGAAGGTCATTTTCATAGTTATAAGTCACGAATGTACTGGGGCTATATTGCAAATCAACACACACACAAAACAGTCTGGCTAATAATGCAGTATGTAGTTATATATAATATGTAGACATATGGGAAAGTGATATGAATGAAGTACGCAGTGTATTTTGGTGACGGGTACCAGATGTACTCACCCAGTACATCAGCAGACTTGTTCCGGGCAATGAAGCAGGCATCATCCCCGTAACACATGCCTTTCTTCAAGATCCCCTTGCGAAAGTCCTTTCCGAAGCCGCAGCTCGCGGTGATCAGGCTATAATCTCTGCCGTCAGTTTGAGAGAGTCCGCCCAGGACAGCCCTGGCAACAATCCTGCCATAGGAAAGTACCGATAACATCCCCCTTTAGGTATACGGTAACCGTCTACCTGCCGCGCTCGTCTCCCGTCTCTCTACGATCCGAGCCTGTGTGCACAGCCTGCGTTTCTGTCCACCAACATTCGGCTCCACTCGCCAGAAATGAACCACCACAAGCTGAGCCGATTAAATAGCGATGAAAGAGTCCTTTCTCCGTTACTGAATGGCGATCAAGTGTAATATATGGCTTCTTATGTTTTGGCTGATTTAATAGACAAAGTTCCTCCAGTAAGCTCCATCCTATCCAACATCATTCCTTGCTCTCACATTCTAGTAGTCAGCGCCCGTGTTCCGGAGACAAGCACATACGGGACCTCAGGTCACATGACGCTGTGCGGTGACGTCAGAGCGTGGTACAAACTCAAGGACATTATAAACACAAAAATACATTATAAACAAATACCACGTAGTTTGATTCAAATAAAGTTGCTATAATTGCAAAAATAGATCTATAATAGATTTCTTAAAATATTGTGACAGAAATTTCGTAAGATATCTAGTTGCTTGATCTGGATAAGTGCGTTTAGAATGAAAAAGAACAAACTGATATAATCGAAATTGACAAAAGGAAGTATTTTAAAAGATAAAATGATCTATGCAATTATTATATGTCTTGCTTTTTATTAAAATAATTATATTATGTTTATCATTTCTTTTTTAAATGTATTTTTATTCTCTTCAATCAAAATGTTTTTCACCATTTTGTTTTTGGAAAATACATTTTAGAGACATAAAAACAGCATAAAAAATAAGAAAAAAGTACTGATAGAAACAGAAATATAGAGAAGGATTTTTATCTTCGAATTTCTGTTTGATTGGCGAACAAATTTTTTTTGTAACTTTATAAAACATTTTAAAAATAAAAAACACGTTTGATCTTTAACCTTAATATAATATAATTATTTAATATTATATATATGAATATATATAATATAATATATAATATAATTATTTTTATTAAAATCATTATATTATGTTTATTATGTCTTTTTTAAATATATTTTTATTCTATTCAATCAAAATGTTTTTCACCATTTTGTTTTTGGAAGATACATTTTAGAGACATAAAAACAGCATAAAAAATATGGAAAAAGTATTGATTGAAACGGAAATATATAGAAGGATTTTTTCTTTGCACTTCTGTTTGATTGGCGAACAAATTTATTTTTTGTAACGTTATAAAACATTTTACAAATAAAAACCACGTTTGAGCTCAAACGTTTAGTTTTAATTTACCCATACTATTTTAGGAACTGAAAAACATTTACTATTACCGTTTATTTTCTCTCATTTACCTCATATTGTGTTTTCTTTTTTAATTTAATATAATATTTAAAATAATTAAGTATTTAAAACAAATGCTGCAATACAATATAAAACAAATGCATTTAATACCGTTGGTAGATACCGAATATCTGCTTTGAGTTCAACAGGATCCGCAGCTTTTACTCACAATCCCACAATGCACTTCATTTCCTGGTAACCACTGACAACGCGATGTAACCAAGCATCATGGCGGCGTTTTGCTGGATTATTGTTTTGATATATTTACAAAGCGCACTGTGCATTGAGCAGACAAATTCTACCGGCAGCAATAATATCACTTTCAAGGAAACGAACGACACTTTTACAGAACAAGACGAGTCGTTTAATTTTACGGAGTTAGGATTCACTCCCACTCCGTCTTCTTTACCAGATTCAACCGAGCGGACATCCGAATCTGTGACCAAGTCCACAGACAACTCCATCCCTGACACGGCACCCGAATCACCGCGATCAGCAGTACCTCTGCCCGTCTCCGGCGTCCTTCCTGCTCCTGTAACCGAAGGTTAGACCGCGTTATCTAGACTAGATATTTCTCCGAATCTGTATTGTCTAACTAATCTGATTCACTGGATAAACCAAAATATATAAATATTATATATAAATACCCGTACTTTCTCTTCAGTCCTTAAGTTATGCCCATGCAATTTACAAAACGAGCAGTGTGACATTAACTGTTGCTGTGATCCAGACTGCACAGAGGAACGGTCTTTATTCACTGACTGTTCAATAAAGATCATCAGGTAATCACTTCATGAACTATTCAGATGCTACATGGATGGGGTGCTTGATATACCATAGACTAAAATTTAATGTAGGTATCTTTATATCCTTACAGTAGTGACCCTAGACTGTGCAAACAGGATGCAGTTGTCTATTCACTCAGTACAACAGAAGACGGTCTGTCACGTGTAGAGTCGTCTGTTCAACAAGAGGTCAACCCTGATGTCTTCTGTATTCAGTCTGCTAACTGTGCGTATATCTACATTTATGCATTTGACAGATGATTTTATCCAGTGACTAACTGAGCATTCAGTCTATACGGTTTTTATCAGTATGTGTGTTCCTGGGATCGAACTCATGACCTTTAAGTTGCGAAATGCTCTACCCACTCTGATTGGTCAAAGGGATTTTTATTTTATTTTATTGATTTTATTTCTTAAAGATATTTGATCTATATAAATGAACACTTGAAACAATAAACCGTCCATTTTAAAGGTGACATAGAATGATTGAACGGGGTATTTATTAACGGGGTATAATTTATCTGGCTTAACTTGCAATCTCATTACTGATTGGCTGACTTTGCTGCCACTCAAAAAATGTAGCCAATTATTTTAAAGTGGAGGGGCAGTTAGATGCCTGTGATGTCATAAGCATTAGTTTTTCAGATTGGGCCGTTTTCTGGCTGACATTTTTAAAAGAGGAATTTCTATGAGACTGAGATGTTTAGCATGTCTAGTCCTTTTTGTATGTTCGTGAATGCGGGTAGACTACTATTATTCAACAAAGACAAGGTAAAAATGTATTTCATTCTCTGTCCCCTTTAAACATTAGCCATGGGCTGTTTTATTTTACAAACAAAGGGTTTAAACACTTCTATTGTTTCCTTTTAAGATGAAGAAGGAATCTCATTTGGCACTCCCAAAATTCCCACAGAGGAAAATTTCGACTCTCTTTTCGACCAATTTGTGGGATTCTTTTTTGGCCGCACGAGGGACAACAGTGCACAGAGCCCTCAAATAGGAGATTCTCCAGGATACCTGGTAAAATAGTCAATATTTAATAAAAACACAGCGTATCTTGATGCCCAATTGTAGTTCCTAATCAAGTTAACCCTAACCATGTACTGAAGCTAGCATCAGTTTTGAGGTTAATATGATTATAATGAATCAATGCATGTAATGATATTATCCTTCTTCCACAACATATTGATTTCTACAATGTAAGATGGTTCCTGATTTACAAAACCTTTATTTTCTGTTTCAATGGGCCAGAATTGCATTACGTCCTTTACCACTGTGGTTTGTATATATGTTCTCCTGAAAATACACAATTTGAATTGATTAACCTTTTCACAAAGTGACATTTCTGTCCGATCCACTCATAGCATGGAGATCTCATTCAAACAGTAAATGAGGCTGCTGAGCGGGACTTATTCACTATCCCTGCCTCTGCGGGAACAGCCCACTGCCTAGATGCGAACCCTGCAGGTAGGAAAGAGCACACATTTATTTCACTTTAAACAAAACAACTTTAAGAGAGCAATTTAATAAGTAGATTTGCAGTCAAAGCAATTGCATTGGACCTTTTGCACCATGTTCCTAACATAGATTACCTTGTTTTTATAGTCTTTTTAAAGGACCAGAAAAGCCGATGTATCAGGAGCTTTGATTTGGCACAAGTCTGTTCAAGCCATGAGGCTTTAGACCTGAGAACTTATACTATGGTCAACATCTGTTCAGTGAGTGTCTTCTTACATTTTTGGCTATGTTTACACGACAACGATGTAGTAAAAAACTGGCAAAGTGTTTCCTTTGCGTTGTTGCAAAATTTCCAAACCAGGGATGTAAACGAACACTCAAACTGCATATAATTTTTCCTGTTAACCGTTAAAATCATTGTCGTGTAAATGTCCCTTCTGTTTTTACAGTAAAGTCTACAGGAAGTGCCTTAATGTTACAATATATTTCTTTTTTCAGGGAAAGAACAAAGAAGCTAATGTAAGTTCAAATTGTGCACTATTGTGTACATGCAAGGTGTTGTTTTTAGTAATCACATTTTAAGAAATTAAGATATGTTATCTTAGGTCATAAGTGTGAAAGTGGCAGCCATCACACTTGAGTCTTTGGAGGGCACATGGACACCGGGGGACCCTGCTGAGAGTGCAGCCTATGTGCCTGTGCTTTTGGAGTCTGGTGATGTCTGCAACAATGTTGTAAAGCAGGTACGTACAAAGTACAAACCGTACTTTATCAGAGATTTTAAGATGCTGTAATCATGACCTAAGCAAGCGTTATGTTTTTAGGTAAAATACATATTCCGATACAGTGAAGCTGGAGAAATCCTGAATGTGATGGCATCGGTTTTGCTGGGAGCTATTAAAAGCTCCATGGTGCCCATACAACAGGAGTTTCAGATTACGTTCCTGCAGGTGCCTTGTTACTTTTATTTTATTGTCTTAAAATAATTGTGAAATAATTACCATTTTCAGTGCACCAAAGTAATAAAATGTTGTGTTCATTGTTTGACAGGAGATCACTAGCACAGGGGGATTGCGATTCAGTGGTAATCCCGGTTATGTGGTGGGACTGCCCCTTGTGGCAGGAACGAGGACAGCAGAATATCCTTTAATAGAAAACTCTTCAGACAGCAGGAACGTATTGATTATAAATTAAAATAGTTAAAGAGATGAATCTGTAAATTAAAGTAATTAAAGTATGTCTTTTCTATGGCCCATAAAATAAAAGTTATTTTATGTTAATGTACAACTCATACTGAGAAATAAATTGAAAATTAAACTACACTTATATCAAGTCTACAATTAAACTCTAAGCGGTGGTTTCCTGAAAAGATTTTAGATTAATCCAGGACTAGGCTTTTCATTATATTATGACATTTAAGTTGTTTTAAGAAACAAACCTTACAAAAAACAACACTAGTGTGCATCTTGAGACAAAACAATGGCTCTATGTCAGTACAAGGTGTTTTTTAAATGATGGCATCTCAAACATGCATTTTAGTCTTGAACTAGATTAAGCCCAGTCTGGGAAAACTTAGACTTTAATAACAGTTGTGCCACCTGTGCATATAGGAATCATATACAGAAACAATTTAGTATTTTAAGTTTGGCCTACTGTTTGCATTTCCATAATAGACTTTATAGCACTGTGTAACTTTTAGGAGGATCTCTTGACAGAAATGCAATATAATATACATAACTATATTATCAGTGGTGTATAAAGACTTCCTTCCTTCCTTCCTTGTTTTTACTTCCTTAGAATGAGCCGCTTTCATCTACATACACCGCAGGCCCCCATATATGGAAAATGCTCCGTACTGTACCATATTGCAGCCCTACACCAGGGGTGGGATTCCTGGTCCTGGAAGGTGTGTTTGATTAAATATGGAGCTAAACTTAGTTTGCAGGACAACTTTGAATGCCCACCCCTGCCCTAAACGGACAAACTGGTCTACAGAGCGGGCTTCATCATTATTTTGTCTCAGACGACCACGTCTTTGTCCTTTGGGGGCTAACGTAGCTTCTCTATGCATTTTGTTTAATTTAATTATTTATTTATTTATTTTTAGTCTCTCTATGCATTTCGAAAGGGATGGGTGAGCTGTGGACAGCGCTATTGGTTGCTATTCGCAACCATCTTACCGTTAGATGCAACTCAATTCTACACAGTGGACCTTTAAATACGTATCCAAAGTGTATTATGTATCCCATTCCCAACAGCCATATTTGTGGTGCAATCCTTGACAGTCGTTTTACTGGAATTGTTCAGAGCACTGATCCTAAAGGATCATTGACCATCTTCCAAAACTCGGGAGAGCAGGATTGCTTGCTTGGCTCATCCCAGCGTTCCCCTGTCCTTTTTGGTATAGACATGGTATCTGGCTGCACTTTTAAGTAAGTGTCTTACTTCTAATTCAAAAAAATGATTTAGTATTCAGTAGTAATTTTGTACGTACATAACATTCTTTTTGCGTCTAATGAGTTTGTTTGTTTATTTATTCATAGGCTTTTAGATGCGGTTAATTGTTCCCTGGTATCTGAAGTCATTTTATCAGTGCTGAAAGGGCAGAACTTCCCTGACCACGTGGCATCGTTTGGAAATTCCTTGCCTCAGAATCCACTGGACTGGGTCCCAATACAGAACCAAACCATAACATCGGTAACCAGACTTCTTATTAAAAACGGCACTTGTAAAATTAAAAAGACACTTTGAAAGAAAGGGGAAATGTTCTGATGTAAGATTGCTTGGTGGTTACCATGATGATGCAAAGCTGTTTTGTAAAACACTATTTTTATGGTTTACTAAGAGCACGCAGACATGCAGCTTGCCACTGTCTTACCATCTTGAAGTGAAATGGACCAAATACGGAACCTTGGTGAATCCCCAGGCTCAGATTGTCAGTGTCATGGGAACAGTCCTTACTAATACCAGCAGTTTGGTAAGAAATTTAATGACTTGCTTCCTTAAATGTATTTAGTACAATTTTGTCCAAAAAAATATCAAATTTCATAATGAGAAAGTGGCATGTTGTAGCTAACATTTGCTTTACACTTGAACTTAAAAGTTTTTTTTTTCATCTTTATTTCTTTAGTCCCTGCTTACCAGTGCTAGTGGTCGTCTGTCTGTTACTACCTCTGTGAGCTTTGTTGATGTGTCTGCATCTGCCAGTCCAGGATATAAAGTTCCTCCTACGATTGATGCTAAACTACCCTTTGACTTCTTCTTTCCATTCGTATAATTTATAATTCAGGCATTTGTCAAGAACATTTCAGTTTCTTTATTGCACTACTGAAAAACACCATCACATATTTTAAAACCATGTTATAAGACATTTCAGCCTCTGATTAGGGCTGCTTTTCAGAAAACGATGTCTAACAGTAAGATGATTTTATAACAGGTGCTATGTTGATAGATGGACGAGGATTATAAGTACTTCATATCATACTTGTACATAATGTATATTTATTGTCTAGTAATAAGTATTGTATATAATGCCCTCATCATATGCACAATTTTTTAATAAAGAATGGTTTACTAAAATGGGTTTTTTAATGGCTGATGCAAACTGCGGGTATTGAACACGTCACCATATTTCTCAGTTAAGATATCTCTAAAGGTGCTTTTGACATAACATTTTTACCAGATGTTGTAAAACCCATGCAATCCCCGCATTCAAAGATATTAAACCATAGATGATCATAAATCATGCTTACTGAAATGTATTTAATAATTGAAACAAAAGCCTTTGTTTGTAATAAAAGGCACCTCCTGTATGGGCAAACTAGTTGCATGCATTGCTCAGGTGTGATTTTGTCTAAGTCTTTAAATCTTTTTGAGCCTCTTCTATGAAATCTGAGCTTTAGTTATTTTATAGATTTTCAATTGGATTCAAGTCAGGTCATTGGCTGGGCCATTCTAGCAGATTTATTATCTTTCTCTAAAACCATATGAGGATTTCCCTGGATGTGTTTCGTGTGTACCTACCCTTATAAAAATCATGCATGTTTTTTGTGGTAAAAGTGTAGTAGCCATGGTTTTTTGGTGTATTGATTACTATTAGCAAAACCAGGGCTACAACACTTTTCCCTGTGTCATTTTAACTCATTACACATAACTTAATTTATGTACATCTATGGTTTAATTTATTTGCATGTGTGGATTGTATGGGTTGTTCCGGACATCTGGAGAAAATGTCATGTCAACAGCACCTTTAGAAATATTTTACTAAAACTAAAAAAATGGTGGCGTGTTCAATACTTATTTTACCCGCTGCACATATACAGAGCAAATGAGGCATGCACAAATTTACTCGAGTTAAATAAATGCTTACTTTTATAATACATACTTAAAATTCACAAATGCATTTTAAAACAAAATGTGCACAATCCTGTGGCAAGTTTTGAAACGGTTGCGTGAGCAAAATGCCACGTGGCTCAATGGTTATCAGCCTATGCCAATAATTTCAAAATGGACAAACATTAACATATTAGCCTATCACCATTTCATAGTGTAGTTTTTTACTACTTAGCCTTCATTTTCTGAAACACACATTCACTTTACACTGAGAAAAGCAGCTAGTGCAATTTAAAGATAAAACAGTAATACCGATTTGACGATTCAGAATAAAAAAATAATCACATAATAATCTATTGATCTTAAATTATAATACGCTTTGTGTAGTATATAGATTTTCTTTTTTTGCACACAAAATTTGACCTCTTTACTGTACATAAACACTATTCCCTCATGGTTATAAATCTGCAAGATTTGCACTTTAAAGGCCCGTTCACACACAATTTTTTTTATTTATATTTATTGTAAATGCACAACTGCTTCAAATTCCAAAAGATTTTAATTGGCTGTCAATGTTTTGTCATTGATAAGCTAGAAAAGAAATCGTTCTGAAAGTGATCCTAATTATATTATTTCTCTGTTTCGTTATTGTTATAGCTGTAAAACTTTACTGGGCAGTTTCCTGGACATGGTTTAAGTCTAATCCCAGACTAAAATGTATGTTTGAGCTGTCCTAACTGTAATCAGCTTGCACTGACATATCTTAAAAAAAACATAATCAGGGCCCTTGTTTTGTCTCACGATGCACACCAGTAATGTTTTTCGTAAAATCTACTTAAATTTGTCCTGCCTTGTCCTGGATTAATCTAAACCCTGTCCGCGAATCTGCCCCCATATGTTTAAAGTTTTGGTGTGAACCAGCCTTTAGACTTATAACAGAGTGCCAACATACCCAATGCATTGTATTATGCATTTCTTCACATTTCATATGTACACCACAGTCTTAAGTTACCAGTAACATGTGATGTGTTTTAATAAGGATTCAGCTGGCCCCCCGAGCATCAGTACTTAATATCGTGCTGTTTCAAGATGGTCTGAAGCCTGGTGTTTTCCTGTTCCTGTCGGAAGAAAAAGGCACATAATCAAACGGCATTCATGCAAAAGGGTTACGAAAGTCATTTTCAGAAATATGTACTTACTATTTTTGTGTTCTGGTCTTTAAGTTCATTAATTTGAAGAACGAGGTTTTCATTGATCACCTTCAGTTTCTGAACTTTGTGATGGGCTCGATTTTTCACTGACACCATGATACCTTAGGAAGACCAAACAAAATCAGTATACATATTACTTACGTTCTTGTATGTAACTCCAATAGTTTATATCTAATAGTTTCTTACTGGAAAACTGTAAAATGTCAATAGGTAAAAATAAGTCAAAATACCATTTATGATCCTGGCCACTCTCCATAGCCTAAGCAAGATGAGAAGGCCCATGGCATCAAATGCATCTTCGTTTGAGACGTATACAATATCCAGGATGAAAGACACCACCACCACAATCCCATCAAACACCTCAAACTTATGCCGGAAGAATTCCAGGCGGAAAGCGAAGATTTTCCCACACAGCTCCACCATGAAAAACGTCAGAAGGGAAAGGCTGAGATAGTGGAATATCTGGAACGACAACAGGATCACTAGATGTATCACACAATATTAACTGACGTTGTATTTATGTTGACACACAACACAATTATATCCATGGCGTGTGGTGTAAATACATTTTCCTTTAAAACTTGATCTCACCTGCGGGGCTATTTTGTGATGATCCGCTTCAATGATAGACAAGTCGATAAGCAACTCGCACAGCACAAAAATGGCATCCAACACCACCAGGCACACAACAACAATCTAATCAACAAAAGAACGCAACGATCAAACATGGTATCACCAAACTACCAGTAGTTGCATAATAAAATGTTTTGTTTTTAATGGTTTACCTGAAACTTCTCAGCCTTGTATAGCCGCCGCAAGGAGTCCCTGAAGCTGACCTGACCAAGCTGTTGCCCCGTTGACAGCTCAAAGTCATCACCTGCATCGTGCACTTCCTCATCGTGCCACTGCGGAGCGCTGTCATGGTCATCACCCACAGTAGTAAAATGCCTCAGAAAACGGGACATTTTGCCCAGGGGTCACATGAGGTGGGCCTGAAGGTTAAGACTTGTTTTTTAATTAAAAGTGCTTTGTTTCTAAACAGAACCCTTATTATTATGAGTGCATAGCTTTATTTTAGGCTTGTCTTCACTTAGACCTTCACTGTCTTGCATATTTTCAAATCTTTCAGCAGGAGAAATTAAAAATTGCTGTCCTTGTGAGTAGGTTCAATAGATATACACAAGAAAAATGTGGGGCGCTGTTGAGTTTTGGAGGGCATCCTCTGCCCGTGTTAAAGGGATAGTTCACCCAAAAATAAAAATTGTGTCACCATTTATAAACCTGTGTAAATTACCTTGTTCAGATGAACACAAAGATATTTTGAGGAATTTTTGTAACCAAACCGGTTAGAAGCCCCACTGATTTCCAAGTATTCTTTTTAGTCAATGGGGCATCTGACTGGTTCGAATCACAAACATTCCTCAAAATATCTTCCTTCGTGTTCATCAGATCAAAGAAATTTAATATTTATTCAGTTTAAATAGAGATCTATGTTTATTGTGTTTATTCTGATGGGCATTGCCTTTCAATATGACATACAATATAACTCAACACACTGCATGTTCTTAAAAACTGGCCAAGGCATGCACCATAACTTTAAAACTGTTTTTATAAATGTTTAACAACGATTGAGATTTAAGTTTTACTTTTCAAGGACTATATGAAAAAGAATCACAAGTGAACTAAATTCTAAATAAAAACTTAATCCACTTTTAACCCATTACAAGCAACTTATATCAATAACAGACTCTTACTGCTTAAACACATGTGTAAACAAATCTTAGTTAATAAAAAAGACAACAGTTAAATACACTTGTGATATGTACACTTGCCATTTAAATATCCTTCTGCTTATTAAAAAGGTTTGCAAACACAGGGTCCACGAGCACAACCTTTAACACAGGCAACTCAACTGGTATTTAGCAGACAATGCAAACGCACCGGACGCAATGCATCATAACACTGACATTTCTTTTGTGACTTAACTCGTGATTTCCTGCAACATTTGGACCGTCAGCTGACAGACTTTAAACACATAATGTTACAGGTGTTGATGTATTTAAATGTAAAAACGTGAATGGCTTTATAAGTAAGTGTTCATCTTCATTCGTTTAAACGTGATGTTGTTTAAGCGCGTGATGCAGACTACGTTAATTTACGTGCACGAGTTTAAAGACAGCGACAAAGTCAATGCAGCAAAAGTCATTGTTAAATATTTAAAGTTAAAAATTTACGGTCAATATAAATGTTTACCTTTTATGTTGACAGAAGAAGTGTTGCCGGTGGTTAGCGCAGCACTTGATCGCAGTTTTCAGGAGCAAAATTCCAAAATCTGCAAAACTTTGACCCTTAACTCCGCCTCTACTGAAGTCAGGGGAGATCTGCACAGGATTTAGGACGCAGTAAAGAGGAAGTGACAAATGATCTTTCCCCAAATTCTAGGAAAATTGACACATAACTATTTTTTTTGACACATTCAATATCTCTTATATGTAAAGAGTTTAAATCACATTAGTTTACTTATATCTTTAAAAATGTCCTAATATGTAATTCATATGTATGTTTGGTACCAATATGTACCTCTGTGGTACTAATATGAGCTCTTTACGTGCAAAACAAGTTTTTGAAAGGGTACAGCCCTAGTGACAGATATGGACCTTTTATTTGACCATTTGTCTGTTGGATTTAATGTTGGATTTAAAGTTATTATGAGAAATTAGTTTATTAGTAGGACAGTTACTGTATCGGAATGAAAGAGTACAGTCAGTGTATAGTAAAAGCTCAATAGGGCAGACTTGAGCTTGTTGCTAAGGTACAGGGACATAAACTCAAAAATGCTGGGCCCATGCATTGTTAAAATTATATAAGATTAACATATATTTTTATGTTACTTTAACTTAACAAATTAAGATATACAATTTCAACTTGTTTTCATAAGTTATGTCAACTTTTGTAAGTCATAACTTGGCCTTGGAAAGCAGGATAAAGAATACATGATATTTTGCAGGAAATGTTGTCATTTTACACAGGTTAAGTTATCATAATTGAACCTCCCTTTAAACACAGTATTATACGTTATTTAATAGGCTATGCCATTAGTTTTCTATAATTAAATCAAGTGAAAACTTTTATATTAAGTCATCAAATTTGTTATCACAGTCACTGGTGACCACAAGTCCACAGAAACACATTGAGAAATACTTTAAACAGATCAGATGTGTGTTTAGATCAGACTGTCCTATACCAAATACGTAATTGTAAGATCTGACGTAGAAGGCAATGTGACATGACCTTAAATTTCAATTTTTTATATTCTTCATTTCATTTAGAACATATCTAACATTTGAAATGGATTTTTGATTTTAGTCTTTCCTGGCAGATACCTCCTGAGACTTTGCTTTATACTTTCACCATATCTATAGGAAATACTCATCTTTATTTTTATATTTACAACATTTATATTTTCATTCAGAAGTGGTTTATTTCTCATGTGTTGTTCTTTGTCCATGCATGCCTGTTACCAAGTTACAGTGCTTAGAATGAACCAACCAACATCCCCTTCTGAAAATGCCACGGCGCCTATATTTCACATTTTGTAGCAGTCACGCTGGCTCCAGATGAAGTAACATAAATTAGCCAATCCTGCGGCTGACCTTTGAAACCTTTACAGCCTGTCAACATTTTATTCAGCTTCGCTACTCTGAGATCTCTCTGTATCTTCAGTTGTGAAGGTGAACTGTGCACCTTAATTGGGTATACATATATTTTGTGGGGCTAAATGTCACACATTTTATTTTAATTAATATTTTCTAAGGTAAGTTTATATGGTCAATTGCCATGTAGGAGCTCACAGAATTTCACAGACTTTACAGTAAGATTGTAAGCAATATAGTTTTTCTGTATTTATTGATATTTGTTAATGTTAGTTAATGCCAATACAATTGTTGATTCATTGGGCATTAACTGATGTTAACAGTAACAGCTTTTTGAACAACTTTTGTTTGTTAGGTAATGCATATGTTAACAAATACCTTATTGTAAAGTGTCACCAAGTTTCTAAGCTATGGCAAACATGTTACCACTTGGGGTAAGTTGTCACAATCTGCTTTTCACAAATCATAGATTTTACAGCAAAAAATAATCAGATGTAGGCAGAATAATATACAAAAAAAAATTACATATTACATATAAAAAAGGTGATCAATTGCCCCATCCTTACGTTTAAAATCCATTTGTCCTTTTTTTTATATATAAATCTACACTCATTATATAGTTTATTCCTGCCTGGATATGTCATAGATTTATTTGTATTGCATTAATATGCTTGACCAACAATTACAACACCAAGTGTCTGAAAAGAAGTTTATAAAACATTTTCTCATTTAGAGAATTGTTTAAATTGCCATATTTTGTGCAATTGCTATATATGTGCTATATAGGTCGTGCGTTTCTGCTCTGTTATGCTGCATCACGTCTTATAGCCAGTAGGAGGCGCTATTTAGCTGTTCAATTCCATTTTAGGAATTGAACACGTGAATGAAATAACTTTTCAAGCTACACATTGTTTCCAGCTTAATCTGAGGATCAATCTCACATAAAGTTTGTCACGACCTTATTCATTTCGTACCTGCAGAGTTGTCCGAGAAAACGACATTCAAAGACAGAAAACCCCAAAATAGCCCTCAACATTCCGGGATGAATAGGGTCGACTGTTTACCGGTATGAATGGGGTGCATACAGACCCACTGAAGGACCCTCATACACCCCTATACGAGACCTCAATGAATGTGCCACTTTGTCCAGTCATTCAGGTGGTAAGTGAAAATAAGGATGCCAAAATAACGGTCCACCAACACATTTTTTATGCGTTAAAGACAGACATAAATGAATGAACAAAAGTAATTCCCCGTACGTTAAAACTGTTGAGCACGTATGCGTAAAGGCTAAATGCAAGTGAGGTTTCTCGACACAAGGCGCGTGTCTGCTGCTGGATGCAGGTAACAACGCATCCTTTATGTACGGGCTGGAGGCGGAGGCAGTTTTGGGGTGGGGTGGACCAGAGGATCCGGTTTCGCCGGGGGAAGAAACCAGCAGAGGTTCGCCGCTGCCCCGCACACTCAACGCACGCGCTCCATCACACACGCGCCCTCTGCTCTCGAGGACTCGGGGCTTTGACATCAGTTCGTTTGTATTGTGATGGTAAGCTTTATCATTTATCTTCATTACTTTAGATGTTTACAGGTTATTAGTAGCGTGGTGGTCAATAATCATCTTTTCAACCATATATATTAATAGGCTGTTATTAAATTGTGAGGCATAGGTTAGTCATAGAGACCGGGGCTAGTTGTCACAAAGAGAAGTTGTCATGATACGAGTTAAATCGCATGAAGTAAGTTAAGCTTAAACTTGTATCTGCGATTGTTTTGCATGCTGGTTTCAGTACATAATTTGATTTAGTATTAGAATATTTTATTTGTGAATTCTGTTCTCTATTATATTATTATTTTAATAACATTTTTGTAGTAAGTAACCATAAACAATAAATACAATAAGAACACACTTTGATACATTAAGGTGACTGTATAATGAAGAGAAGTTGAACTGTTGACAATACATTTATTTGGGCAAGTTGTCACATGTACTTTTAATATTTTTATGTCATATTATGCATTTTATTTCTGTTTGCCAAAGTAATGCTATGTTACCTTACACAGATTTGTTATATTGCGTATTACAGTTTTTTTGAATTGCTAAAACACTAAACCCCAATCTCTGAACCAAATTCATAGTGGCCTAAACACATTTGTCAAATCATGCACTCTTTTTGCAAAATTCTAAACACAAACTTCTCACTAAAACACACATTTCACACTGCAATGCACTTGTTTTATAAATACTAAACACAGGCAGGCAAAAGTTGAACACAACTAAAACACCGTTATCATCGAGTAAACACAACAACTCAAAATTCTACACACTTTTATCTAATGGTATTTTTTACCAATTGTGTGAATTGGAAACAGTCTGAGAGGTAGATGAAGAGTATGAGGAAGAAAAGGACACCAGAGATGATGCAATTGGCAAAATTTGCAGTTGGATTGCTGACTTTTTACAAAATACAAGTGCTGCTTACAGTAATATTGAAAACTTACTATTACTTGCAGTACTTACAGTAAAGTATTCACTATATTCACTGAACTTAACTTGTGATTACAGTGATATAGATTTTTAACAGTATTTGTCAATTGTGTTGTTATGTACAGTAAACATGTATTTTTCTGTAAGCAGATCTCCTGGATGTTGTGTTTTCCATTTTTTAAGGTAGTGTCTAATGGATGCTTGTAGTGTTTTATATTATAGACTTATGTGTTTATGATTTGAAAGCTTAGTTTGATTTTGAGTACAAGTGAAATGGTTTTGAAGCAATTGTTTGATTTTGCTAGAAGAGTCAGGGGTTCTGTGAATTTTGTTTAAAATTGGGATTTGTGTTTAAGGTTTTGAGAAAATGAGTGATGGTTTAAAAAAATGTGTTTTAGCAATTCAGAAAAACTGTAATTTTGCTTTGTGTTTTAATAATGCTGTTGTTTGTAATGCATTATAAATGTGTTTTAACGCCTGTCTGAAGACAGTTCTCCAATGTGATAGCTTGGACCTTGTGACAACATGCCCCCAAGCATTTCTCATTTGTTAAATGAACTATACATTTATTTGTTACCAGTAACAGTGCAAAGACTGTGTTGTCGACTTATAGACAGTTAGCCCTGGGCAAATCGCCCCATACCTCCCCATCTTTATGTTTCTTTCACCTTTTCCTCTTTTGATTCAATGGGAGATGCATGCTAGTATGGAGAATAGGCATTTTAATAGTTTTGCAACAAGGGCATTTTTATGAACATCTAAATTCTGCTGTTTGTTGCTGGGTAAATATTGGACAGAACACATGTTGAATTCAATTGCATTGAAACACCCCATCATAGGTTTTTTTTATTAACCCAAAATGTGTTCTGTCCAATATTTACCCAGCACTGGGTTAAAAATAACCCAGCAGAATTTAGCATGTATTTGCGCTTCGGTTTTCAAGTTGTATAAAGAATGTTGGTCATTTCAGAAACCCCAGGAACATGTTTACAGCTTGTTTCAGGTGTAAAATATTTTGTCTAAGTGGACGGCACAAAGGAAAGTTTAATTTAAAACACCACAAACTTCCTAGGAATCTCTTCAGATAAACACCGTTTTGTTTTTTAACTGTTGGGCTTTGTGCCAAACACACTGTTTCCTCTTGACTAACAAATTATGGCTACCGAACAAAGCAGAGGATGTAACTTCTGCATTAGTTAATAGTCATTGCATTAGCAATAGATTCTGGTTGCATGTACCTGCTTATATCACACGCACACACGCACGCACACACAAAGGATTTGGAGGATTTGGAGATAACTATACTTCCCATCACTGCCATTCAAACCATTCAATGCTAATTTCCTAACAATACTGGTGTACTATTTCAAAGGCTTATCTAAATCTCATAAACTTAGCAACACATAACAGATGTGCCAAACTCCCTATACAAAATGACTCGCTGTCACGAGTATGTGTTATGTTCCTTTAACTTAATTGGTTTGCATTAGAGCAAATGTCATGACTTTGAAACACAAATACTTGTATAGAAAATGTATAGCATGAATGCATTGTGAGTTGCTTTGGCTGCCTAGTGCATAAAACACACTGATCTGTTCTGTAATATAAGTTCATGACACATAAGAATCTAGTATTTATTAAATATCGGGCTGCCTCTCTATCTGTACCATCCTGCTGATGAAGATTGCTATGACGACTAGGTGTTCGCAACTATGTGCTCTCTATGGCAATGAGCTGTCCTGCTGTTTTAGGCCATTTTAAACACCACAGATCTTTCATAGAGAGAAGTGAAAGTAAAAAAAAAAGCTTTTGCGTTACACTGCATTGCTTGTTAATATTCAATGCTGTTTAGACCCATAGTGATGCGATTTATTTTTAACCTAACAATTATCGCTTTCTGGTAGGCTATGTTAAGAATAGACTTCTTGCATATACTTCCTTCTGAATACTGCACAGTATAATGTGTGATACAGTATACAGTATGCATTTCATACGTATTTGCTCTGAAACAAACGTGACCCTGTCTGTGAAATCCAAGTCTCATAATCTAATTGTGATATTTGGAAGTTTTCAGTCATTGACTGATCTTACATGATCTTACAAGATATCAAGGTTATATTTTCACAGAATAATCTTTACATAAATGTAGGATGATTTTATGTGAAATCACAAAAAATGACTCAGCTGCTGAGTTTTTACAGACTGGGTCACAAATCTGGTTATAATGCATTTAATCCAAGACAGAAAACTAAACTCAAGCACATTTATTCAATCAAAGTGATTTGATTTTTGATTTGAATATACACAAATGGCCTGCTTTATTTACCAATGCATTGTGCTTGAGGCGTCTGTCATTATGCATGCTGTGCACACGGTACGCATTTTATTTACCAACAATATACTGGATAATAGTATAGTTGAGAAGTATGCCGTCCCTAACAACAATCATTATCTGTATTGTAAAGTGAACTGTGCATTCATTGTTGGAAGAGTCCTCCGGCTAAATTATGAAGCACTTGTTAAACAAACAGGCCGGATGTTCATTATCCTACAGCTCTGTTTAAGGGCATATTCGTGTTTAAACCAGATTTCAAAGTTAAGCACATTATTTATGGTTTCAAAGTTGTACACATACTCTCGAATTATGGCACAAATGTGGGAAACATGGTGTGTGGCTACATAAATCATCATGACCTGTCAACAGTCATGCTAGACAGTGTTTTACGCTTTTCTCCAATGAATCCTTCACCGCATTCAATGAAAGTCACTGTTTGAAGCTTTTTAGCCATATGGAGACCCATTATGTGTTGTTTTGAAACAATTGTGGCTTGCATGGAGAGAATTTCTGAATAACAAATTCATAAACATTGCCATTATAATGAATATGCGTGGACAAGAATGTTTGTAGGGTGTATTTCTCTTTTTTTTTTTTTGATGAGGCTAACACTGTACATAGGAAATGTCTTCATTTAAAAAGGAAATGGGTGTTAGGAACATTAAGTTTTAGGAGGTGCATATATTTTGACAGAATGAGAGACCGTGTTTGTGTGTGTGTGTTTGTGTAAAGATCTTAATGTGAGGCTTGTTTTGTTATGTGTTGGTTATAGGAGTATAAATGGCGGTTGTGTATGAAGAAAGTAGAGATTGTGTCAACTTGCTTTGCCTCTTAAATGAGCCCATTTATTTTTAAGCCCCGCACCTTCTAGCACTTGTCACGTACAGTAGGCTCTGTTCCAAAACCGAGTAAGCGGCTTTGCCTACTACATACTTGCATAGCATCCTAACTGAAATAAGACAAAATAAGTGACTCAATTTATATGCAAATATATATATTAAACAGCTGTCCCTTGTGGTTAAATGGCACTTGTTTTACGTCATTCCAGTTAATGACTTACTTGTTGTTATGGCGACGTATGTCACATGATGTATCAGCATATCAACAACGTTGTACGTCCGAATTAATTCATACTATCCACATTCATACTATATATTACCTAATGTTTTAATGGTCAATGGTCATCTGAGTCAGTACCTACTGTTACAATATGCGATTTCAGACGCAGCAAATACATTTTTATACAGCACTATATATACTAAATGCTGCTTATTACAATGATGTGAATTAGTATGCATTTCAAATAGTAATGCTGTATTATGGGGACAATCCACTTTTTTTGAAAATATGCTCCCCTAGAGTTAAACATTTGATTTTTACTGTTTTGGAATCCATTCAGCCGATCTCCGAGTCTGGCGGTACCGCTTTTAGCATAGCTTGGCATAATCCATTAAATCTGATTAGACCATTAGCATCGCGCAAAAAATAACCAAAGAGTTTTGATATTTTTCCTATATTAAACTTGACTCTTCTGTAGTTAGATTGTGTATTAAGACTGACGGAAAATTAAAAGTTGCGATTTTCTAGTCAAATATGGCTAGGAACTATCCTCTCATTCTGGCGTAATAATCAAGGACTTTGCTGCCGTAACATGGCTGCAGGAGGCACAATGATATTATTACCCACTGCCCGAAAATAGTCCCCTACTATTAAAAGTTACCAAGTGGAATATTTTCGGGCAGTGCGCACTGCGTAACATCATTATGCCTCCTGCATTCATGTTACGGCAGCAAAGTCCTTGACTATTACGCAAGAATGAGAGGATATTTATGCCTAGAAAATCGCAACTTTTTATATTTCCGTCGGTCTTAGTACACAATGTAACTACAGAAGAGTCAAGATTAAAATAGGAAAAATATCGAAACCCTTTGATTATTTGTGAGCGCGATGCTAATGGTCTAATCAGATTCAATAGATTGTGCTAAGCTATGCTACAAGCGGTACCGCCAGACCCAGAGATCAGCTGAATGGATTCCATAACGGTAACAATCTAATGTTTAACTCTACGGGAGCTGGAAAATAAGCATATTTTCCAAAAAAGTTGTGTCCCTTTAACTTATTGCATATATAATTCAACAAGTAGTTCACATAAGATCTCTGAAACAAATTAGGTTATTTTGCATTTTAGTAGAAGGCACAAATTAAACCGCATTGCATTGTGGTCATTCCACGCAGTCGTCATTTGGGTTTCCTTAAAATTTTAATTTCCGTCATCATGTTTCATGCCTTCGATATTCTCCTTTGACTTATTTTCTTTCATTGAGCGAAATGATGTTAAGTTCAATGTACGTAAACAGCATCATCTACCTTCTGCAGGTCATACAGGTTTGCCTACACAGTAGGTAAAATGTTCATTAGTCGACTGAGCTAACCTTTAAAAGGCAGGCCAGATGGTAGGTACGATCTGGGTCGGGTATGAAGAGAACCAACTTAATTAAGGGGATTGAGAATCACCTGAGGCCCAAAAGTACATCAAAGAGCTCTTTCTACCGCTTTCACATTCCCCGTTTCTCCCATTATTTTCCGTTCAACCCCTAGAACCCCCTGTGTTTTCCGTGAACACGAGGAACACCTGGAATTGCTTTCACTGATGTGCTCCCTCTAATGCAGTAGTAAAACAGCGGGGCTTGACTTGGCTCATGCTCTCGTGGACTCTTTCTCTCCTCGTCCGGATATATCCCACCTTGTTAAGTTTGCCGGTTTAGGCAGTTCCTCTTCAAAGGCATCTCAAGGGTACGATGATGTCTTCTTTCAGCAGGAGAACAGAGACAGCAATGACGTGTGGAATACAGACTCGCTGCGATTCAGTGCTGAGTCCTGTGCATCTATTATTTAATATAAGCACTGACAGCTGAAAGTTGAAAGGAAAGTGGCGGTACTGGATTACAGATCATTCATTTATGAGCCAAAAATCTGAAGCTTCTTTTTGTTTCTGCATGCATCAGATGATGACTTTGATGATGTAAGTGGTATTTTCACTGTCGGAGATGCGGACATGCGGCTGTTGCTGTCTAATTTTGTGAGGGCCCAACAGGAAGCTCGTGTCTGGTACCAATGCCCTGTGGACACAGGATGTGGTTTCATTAGGAGCGAAGTTGAAGACTAACTGTGAAGTGCGTGTGCTTTCTACAAATGGTAGACACTATTATTATGCATAGTGACAGAAAAAGTGTGCAAACCGTTTTATGAGCATTCAGATGAATAAGCATTTATAAATGCAAGCATTGCTATTATTTCTGCTCATATGAAGAGTTATACATTTATTTAGAGGTACAAAAGTGCAAAAGCTGTCACTGGGGTGGTAACCTTTATAAAAGTACCTAGCACCTATAGTACATATTAGGAACGTACCATTTTTTTGGAAGTGCCCTTGGCAGTAAATACCGTACACTTTACAATACTTATCTGTGTAGAGCGTTGCATTAACAGCACAAATATCATGGGTTCAATGCCTAGGTGACACACATACTGTATACCTTGTAACGCACTGTCGCTTTGGATTAAAGCATTTGCCAGACGCATAAACGTAAATGCACATTAGATGTGTGAAAGTGCCGTGTGAAACTTATTCCGCAGCCAGGCACAAGGGTCAGCAGGAGCCCTTGAAAGTGAAAATTGCAAAAGGAGGGAAACACATCATTTCCTGACTGCACAGCAGAGCCAGATAGTATAACTGCAGCTGAGTCTGCAGATCAGAGCTTGTGAAAGTAATTGAATTAATGTAAATTTGCTTGGTTTGCAAACCGGACGATTCTTGTACGCACGCAGGAGCTTTCACGCTGATTGAGATTGTTGGAGATGTTGTCAGGAAGTTACCGGAGGAGAGCAACCACAAGATGTTATTTCACTTAGCCTTATGGAGGATCCTGAAGAAACATCTTATGACCCGAAACTTACATACTCTCCCATATGTCATCTCGAAGCCATATGGTGTTGTTTTGCACCGATAGCACAAAAGCTGATACTTTGTGAACTCTAATAATTTTATTCAATTGTACATCATGTTCATGTTCATAAGACTCGATTTGGAACAGATTTGGAACAACAAAAAGATTAAAAATGAATAATGAGTTGCATTATAAAAGAATACAAACTTTCCTTGTCTATGCAATCGAAAGATAAACTAAAGACTTAAAATTTCTCATTTGCATCAGGCCTCTAGACAGACTCTTCCCAAGTTTGCTCAGCCGTGCGTTCGGTCCGTGGTCTTGGCTCCGGTGTTGTGTAGAACGGACACAGCAGGCTGAATGAATTGCTGGCAGACATGCGCTGTGGTCGTCCTGGCGGCTGTATGAGTAAGCTGGGACGGTGTAACATGGTGTGAGGCATCTTTTTCCCATTCGTGTGTGAGCTCTTAGACGACAGATATCCGTGATTGAAAGAGAAAGAAAAGCGCTGTTTTATTTCTTTCTCTTGTCTGGGATAGTGATCAGTTCATTCAGTTGATGTATCTGCGCCTGAAGAGTTTCCAGGAACGGTCGCTGTTTCTGATAAGACAAAGAGTTACTGTATCAGACTGATTCACTTATCTGATTTACACTGTGAAAAGAAATTAGTCTGAAAAGAGTTTGAGTGAGGGAGTGAGTGAGTGAATAAACACGAAAGAATGGATAAATGAATGAATGAATTAATGAGTAATTTGTGAGTGTGTGTGTGTTAAATAATAACTGAATAAGTTTGAGGATTAATTAGTATAGACCGTTTCAGCAGTAACAACATAAACAAGCGGCTGTTGCTGTCCGCACGTAACTTTCGGTAAACTCCGCTAAGAATAAATAACAACAAAGTTCTTTAAACGTAGTTTATTTATATAACAAGCAAAAAAACAACACATAGATTACCTAGGAAACCAAAACATTTGTTATTTTCGACGAGGCATTCGTTCAAGAGATCAGTTTAGTAACTAATCAGACCATTAAAAAAACGAAACCGGAAGTAAGGTTCGGATCCAGACGTGTATCACGTGCGTCCGATGAAACCGTCTATAGAATTAGTGCAGAAATTTGTGAATAAATAATAAGGGAGGGATTCATTGTAGTGCTGTTAGTTGTTAGCTATATTTCCTCAGGTTTGATACACAGAATTTGGCATAAATTATGTATTCTAAAAAACAGTGATTCCCAAGTCCACTCCTCGGGTCCACCACTAATCAGACTCCTTCCAGAATGTTTGAAACATTTCCTTAATTAAACCGCTGATGAACTGAATCAGGTGTTTAATATATGAAGACATCTAAAACATTCTGGGAGGGGGCTCCGGGGACTGGGGTTAGGATGGGCCCCCAGTTTGAGAACCACTAGGTTAATAGATGAATGAGTAAATGAATGGGTGATTGAATAATGAGTTAATGAATCAATAAAAAAGTTAAAAAGAGTCATTGACTGGTAAAGTGAGTGAGTGAATGAGTGAACATGTGATCTAATGGGTTAATGGGCAAATGAGTGATTTAATAGGTAAGTAAATGAAACTACTTTCAAATACCCACAATTGTGGTCTTGGTGACTCGAGAGCGCGTGCATGCCACAGGAAGTACACTGCAAAAAATGACTTTCTAACTTAGTATTTTTGTCTTGTTTTCAGTAGAAATATCTAAAAATTCTTAAATCAAGATGCATTTTCTTGATGAGCAAAATGACCTAAGAAAATAATACCTGTTTTTAGACAAAAAATATACAAATTAAGTGAATTTGTGCTTAAAACAAACAAAAATATCTGCCAATGGGGTGAGAAAATTTTACTTGAATTAAGTGTTTAAGAAAAAATACATCTTATTCACATTTTTTTTTCTCACCCCATTGGCAGATAATTTTGCTTGTTTTAAGGACAATTTCACTTAAATTGTATATTATTTGTCTTAAAACTAGACTTATTTACTTAGGTCATTTTGCTTTTCAAGAAAAAGCATCTTAATTTAAGAATTTTAAGATATTTCTACTGAAAACAAGACAAAAATACTAAGTAAGAAAGGCATTTTTTGCAGTGTAAGTGCACAAGATTGTCCCATGTCTTAAAGAGCACCTATTGTCCGATTCACCATTTAACATTTCCTTTGGTGTGTAGGTGTGTATTAATACATGTTAACGATATGCAAAAGGTACAAACCCCATGGTAAACGATGACTCGAGTAATCGTCTCCAATGTGAATCTCTTTTCTCTTTTTGGATTTATGATGTAGACAAGACCGCATTATCATAATTCCTCTCGCTTGGACTCACAGCCTGTAAGTTAACTCCTGTTAGCATTGCATTGTGAGCAAATCTTTCAAACATGGTAAGGGGCGTCACATTTCCAGCTGACATCAGAAGTATTCAAACCAATCACAACGTACAGATTAGCTGGCCAATCAGGGAACATTTTGTACAAAATCCGTTCGTTTCAGGAAGACAGGGAAATCTGGAGCTACAAAAATTTACGGTATGTGAAAAATAATGTTTTTTTAACCATAAACCACATGAAGACATTGTATTATACCAAATACACAAAATAATGTTTTTTAGAAATGAAATAGGTGCCCTTTAACCCACACTAAACCCACACTATCTCGAATACCGCTTCGGCTGAATAATACTACATTCACGCTTGGGCTCTTCACACCCACTAGAACACTTGGGCCAAACACAGGAAATACATCATGTAAGTAGTCGAGTGCAAAGTGTGGGTATTTGGACGCAGCCAAAGTTAAAAAAAGAGTTATTGAATGGTTGAGTGAGTGAGTGAGTGAATATGTGATATCATGGGTTAATGGATGAATGATTGAATAAATAGTTAAGTGAATGACTGAGTAAGTGCGTAAGAGTAAATAAACAAGTTAAAACATGTCAATGAATGATTGAGTGGTTGAGTGAATTAAAACGTGTGTAATGGGTAAATAGATGAATGGGTGAATGAATGAAAACGAAACGTGTCATTTAATGGTTGAGTGAGTGACTGACTGAGTGAGTATATGAAAAAGTTCAAAAGAGTATTAGTCAGAGTGGTGTAGATCAGTGTTTCTCAACCCTGGTCCTCAAGGACCCCCTTCCAGAATGTTTTAGATGTCTCCTTAATTAACACACCTGATTTAAATCATTAGCTTGTTAGGGAGACATTCTGGAAGGAGGCTGATGAGTTGGTACAGGTGTTTTAAATAAGGAGACATCTAAAACATTCTGGAAGGGGGTCCTTGAGGACCAGGGTTGAGAAACACTGGTGTAGATGACAGTGCTCAGTCACTTAGTGCAGATGCACTTTCTGTATTCCGAGTTCAAGTTCCGGCTTAGCGTTCTTTGCCCGTTCGGTTCCCCTCTCTCCACTCTGTACTTTCCTATCCTCTTCATACAATATCATCTTTCAAAAAGGCGAAAATGCCCCCCCCAAAAGTGTATTCGAATGGGCGAGGGAGTATGTGAATTAAAACGTCATTTGATGGGTTAACGCAGTGGTTCTCAAATTGGGGGACGAGCCTTTCTTCGGGTGGGGGTGCGACGGACTCCAGTTTTATGAAATTTTTTGAAATACATAAATTTATCAAATTTTTTTGTAATTAAACCTAAAAATATATATATAGCTACCAACCAACAACACTAAATTGTATAATTTTTTTTTATTTATTTAATTCAGTTTTTAAGTTGGGGATTTTATGTCATGAATTTTCTTGAGGGGGCCCCAAAGGGGAGTACCCTACACTTGGGGGCACACGCCGTAAAGTTTTAAAACCACTGGGTTAACGGATGAATGAGTAAATTAATAGGTAAGTGAATGAGTTGGTGAGTAAGTGAAAAAGTTATAATAATTGATTGAATAGGTGAGTGAAGAAATGAGTGAGTAAATGAATACTGTAAGTAAACGTAACAGGAAATGATCGAATGGGTACAAATGTCTACAAATGTGTCTATAAATGTGTGAGTTCCAGTTTCAGATGAACAGAGATTCCCCCAGCACTGGACTTTTGCCAGCTCTCCTTGATACAGTCCTGTATTCACTACTAACATAACTAATCCTTTCATTAGGTCAAGCCTCCCACTATCCCATAAAAGAGCCAATTGTGTGGTGAGTCCACACACGTATACACTTATAAGCACTCACACACACAGAGAATCCTACACCTTTTTTTCCCCCCATCTATCTCGTACCTCAGCATCTTTCCAGCCTGCTAACAGTGTTCCTGTGTGCGCCTGTAATGACAGAAACACATGTGTTAGTGACTGTTTGCATATGTGCGCTGTTGCATGTCTGCGCGCCTATGAATGCTCCGCTCTCGCGCGTGTTTGCTCAGACTTACAGTGAGGCTGTTTGAGTTGCGAGGCGTGTTCCCGTGAGGCCGCTTTTAACACACATCTCTTATTTTCACACATCAGTGACAGCACTGTTCCCTGGCATGGGAGCTCTCCCAGAATGCTTTGCTTGGCTGCACAAGTCTTGAATTGAGATCTTTAGGTCACTTTAAAATAAACGTGGTGTGTTTGCAGCCTAGATAGACTGATTTGAACCCGGTGCCCCCATCGTAACAGATTTCTAGTCATCTCAATGTCGTCTGTTAAGTGTTATGGTAATGTAAGGCTGTCAATTGTAATTGTAAAGATATACTGTACTTTGGAACCAGGTTGCTTTACATACTGTACACAATAGCTGAATAACATCCTGGTGACCTTCTGAGATCTTTATCTGTTTTGGTTCTTCAAAATGCAATCAGTCTAATCTGTATTTCTCTGCTTTTTTCTAGTTGCATCTGTGAAGATCAAAGGCTGGAGAAACACGAAGAAGAGTTGGAATAGATTAGGTACAACAGAATGACTAAAGATGAGGAAACATCTTGCTTGTCATTGCAGATATATCAAGTTGAAGAAGTGAATGGCAATTAAACAGTATCTGGACCCCTGCTGGTATGGAGCTCAAATGGCTAAACCTTATTCGATGAGTGGGACATCCGGGACGCTGTAGCATGGATCATCCACTCCAGACATTCTCTCAAAGGTCTATCATGCTACCTTCAAGAATGGGCAATTTTCACCAGGCAGAGATATGTGCATGTCGCCTTTGAACCGTTCAGATGGCACATTTGACCGGACGGAGAGCTAATAGCTCCTTGAAGAGGAGGAAGTGGCCGTAACTTGACCCATGAAGAAGAATGTGGGTGAGAAGCCAGACTGCAGTAAAGAAAGACTGAATTGGGAATAGACAGTAATTGCTTTGTGTGTTGCCTACGTTGTAATACAATAAGTTCTTCCTCTTTAATTTCAAAGACACACACTTTAACAAAGGTATTCAGGTGCCGGAGTGGCCTTCTGGCGTATCTTTGAGCCTGGGTTTTAATGAGTCGCAAAGATGCCCCAACTTTCTTGAACTACGTCATCCTGCCCACCTTGTTGTTGAGGTTGCCGGTTGTGATGTTTCGGAGGAGTCTGCTAGCCTGGCTCTCCCGCTTAGGCGTTTTATTAGTGGTGGTCTGCTGTTGTCTTTCCCTCCTCTATGTCATCACATGCAGCCCCCACGCCGATGAGGTCATGGCCGGGCAACCCCTTCCCAGGGTCGGAGGTTTGGGGATGGCGGGTGGTCCGAGCAGACCGGGTGGAGTCGGAAGTGGCCGAGAAGGCTTCCAGGCTCTACTACAAGAGCGAGAAGAACAGCACAGACAGCACATTGACAGTTTAAAGAAGCAAATCGCACAACTCAAAGAAGCCTTACAAGAACGCAGCGAACAGCTTAAGGGGATGCAGAACTCTTTGGAGAAGACAGCCGGACGAGGTGCGCGGACCGACGTGCTCGAGGACCACAGTCGCAGCGACCTGCAGGAGTTCCTGCGCAGTCAGCTGAACCGGGCCGAGGTTCACGCCGGCGTTCGGTTACCGAGCGAGTATGCCGTCGTGCCTTTCGAGAGCTTTACCCTGCAGCGAGTATACCAGTTGGAGATGGGGCTGACCCGACACCCTGAGGAGAAGCCTGTGAGGAAGGACCGCAGGGATGAACTGGGTGAGGTGGTGGAGAGCGCGCTTCACGCCCTCAATGTGCCAAATCAGGCAGGAGACAAAATGAAAACGAGCAAAGTTTACACGCCATCTGATTTCATAGAAGGTAAGAACCGTAAGGCATGGTAAGAGGTTTTGGGTAACCTGTTTAGAAGTATTATTTTTGTAGTTCTGTACGTTGCCACTAGGGGTGCTAAAATGATACTCTTTGGGGCGGTTTCCCGAACAGGGATTAGACTAGTCCCTAACTTGCACTGACAAATCTTAAAATACATTGATGCCTTTTGTTTTTCCTCAAAGTTCACACAAGTAATGTTTTTAGTAACGCATGTTTGTTAAAACTAGTTTTGGCTCATTTCTGTCTGAGAAACCACCCCTTTAACTTTAATATTGTGGAAAGAAAATAAACTTGAATTTTTAAAAGAATATTTCTGGGTCAGTATTAACATCTAGAGCTATTTTTAATAGATTATTCAAAGCAGTGAGCGATATTTTGTTTTCCACCTCCTCTTTCATCTTCATGACCAAATTAGCAAAACAATAGACCATCCTGTGGATGCATGCTAACATGCTAAAGCCAGGATATCCTGTAATGATGCCGTATGATGAGCTACGGTACCTACAGGAAAGAAACACAGCTGTTTTGCATTTAAGAGCCGTGTCATCTCTGCCATTCTAGTAGAGAAAAAGTGACGCATCTTGGTGGTTATAGACAGGAAATGCATTATTCATGTTACTATGCAACTTATAAAAGCTGTTTTCTCTGCACTCGAAACTGAAAAATAAGGGTCATGGTGCAATGTGCATATGAACAAACTTTTGAAAGAGCATCCAGGTAGGTGCGATAAACCAGTCGGCTAAACTAAAATCACAAACAGTATTTATATATAGTGCGCAAGTATGCAAAGATAGTGAGAGTATATGTGAGAAGTGTTATCAATAAAAAAATGCAGAGACCTGAACTTTAGTGTTTGATAGTGGAAGTAATAAATGTGAAACGCTTTATGCACTCAATGTTTGCATATTAAATTGCATCTCTTCAACTAAAGCAGTAAAAGCTGCTGTGTTGTAAAAGGTAAAAAATTATAAGATGGTGGTCTGGGTAGATTGGTCTTTTGTTGTGTATATGGAAATGAATTTGGCATGGATGCAGCAAATACAAAAGTTCTCAGTTATTGATGCTTTTAGAAATTACTTCATTTGCAAGTGCATTTGTAACCCATAATTAATTTATATAATTTACAGTGGTAAACCTTTTATGTGTATCTGTAAGTAAAATATTGTTTATTTTCGCATTGAGCCTGTTAGGAGTGATTATACGACAGCAATAGAGTTTGTTAAGATTCTTAAGACAACCATAGACTTGTATCAGAGGCATCAAACTGTCCTTTAACCGCATGTCTGCCCTGAAAACACAGTGTCCAGATTAATTGTTGGTTTACCCAGCCATTCTGCTAACATTGAGCAAGACTGGATAAAGAATAATGTTGTTGAACATTCTTAAAATGTTAATGCGAAATCACCGGAAACCTACCCGTCGGTCGCAAGAATGTTTACAGACAACATGTCTATCTACCCACAAAATAACTCTCCCACGAAAAAATTCTCCCACCCCATCTCTTGAGAGGCACTTGTATTTTTCTACATTTCCTGTGAATGTTATCTGTGCTGGATAACTGCTTATTGTTACCCAGACCATTTTAGTGGTGCCACCCTCTAATTTAGGGAGAATATTCCACTTTATGGAAACTTTATCCCGAGGGAATGTTATCAAAGCTCTGTAACTCACATAACTGCTTTGTGCAAGTCCATGAATGCTGCTTCATATTTATCTTATAGACAGACAGATAGACAGAGACAGGAAGACAGATGGACAGGCAGAGTCTGATAGAGAGAAGGACAGAAAAAGACTGATAGGAAGAGAGACAGATATACATACAGACTTATGGACATATACACAGAAAGGACAGAAAGAGACTGATGGACAGAGAGCAATTTATAGACAGACAGACAGAAAGTTAAATAGATATACGGAAGAACAGACAGAGACTGATAGATAGCCAAACATACATACATACAGACAGATAGATAGACAGATAAGCAGGCAGAGACAGACAGATGGACAAACATACATACATACAGACAGGCAGAGACAGACAGTTGGACAGACAGAAACATATACAGCCAGACAGAAGGACAGACAGAGACTGATAGATAGCCAGGCAAACATTCGTACAGACAGAAATATGGACAGACAGAGACAGAAAGATAGACAGACAGAAACATATACAGACAGAAGGGCAGACATTGACTGATAGATAGCATGACATACATATATACATACATACAGACAGACAGACAGACAGAGACAGACAGACATATAGATAGATAGACTCTGCCTGTCTATCTATCTATCTATCTATCTATCTATCTATCTATCTATCTATCTATCTATCTATCTATCTATCTATCTATCTATCTATCTATCTATCTATCTATCTATCAGACAGAAACATATAAAGACAGATAGAAAGACAGACAGAGACTGATAGATATACATATATACATACATACAGACAGACAGACAGACAGAGAGAGACAGACAGACATAAAGATAGATAGACTCTGCCTGTCTATCTATCTATCTATCTATCTATCTATCTATCTATCTATCTATCTATCTATATATCTATCTATCTATCTATCTATCTATCTATCTATCTATCTATCTATCTATCTATCTATCAGACAGAAACATATACAGACAGATAGAAAGACAGACAGAGACTGATAGATATACATATATACATACATACAGACAGACAGACAGAGACTATCTATCTATCTATCTATCTATCTATCTATCTATCTATCTATCTATCTATCTATCTATCTATCTATCTATCTATCTATCTATCTATCTATCTATCTATCTATCTATCAGACAGAAACATATACAGACAGATAGAAAGACAGACAGAGACTGATAGATATACATATATACATACATACAGACAGACAGACAGACAGACAGAGACTATCTATCTATCTATCTATCTATCTATCTATCTATCTATCTATCTATATATCTATATATCTATCTATCTATCTATCTATCTATCTATCTATCTATCTATCTATCTATCTATCTATCAGACAGAAACATATACAGACAGATAGAAAGACAGACAGAGACTGATAGTTAGCCAGGCAGACATTCGTCCAGACAGAAATATGGACAGACAGACAGACAGAGACAGACAGACATATGGACAGACAAATGGACAGATAGACATATGGACAGACAGAAAGACAGAAATATGGACAAACAGACAGGTAGATGGACAGACAGACAGAGAGACAAATAGATGGACAAACAGATGGACAGACAGAAACATACAGACAGAAAGACGGACAGAGACTGATAGATAGCCAGACATACATGCAGACAGACATAGGGAAAGACAGACTGACAAATGGACAGGCAGAGACTGACAGACAGTCAGACAGAAACTAAAAGACAGACAGACAGACAGATAGAAAGTTAAATAAATAGACAGACAGAAAGATAAATAAATAGACAAACAGAAACATACAGATAGGCAGACAGAAAGAAGGGCAGGCAAAGACAGACAGAAACATATACAGACATAAAGGCAGACAGAGGCTGATAGATAGACAGAGACTGATAGATATACATATATACATACATACAGACAGACAGACAGAGACAGACAGACATAAAGATAGATAGACTCTGCCTGTCTATCTATCTATCTATCTATCTATCTATCTATCTATCTATCTATCTATCTATCTATCTATCTATCTATCTATCTATCTATCTATCTATCTATCAGACAGAAACATATACAGACAGATAGAAAGACAGACAGAGACTGATAGTTAGCCAGGCAGACATTCGTCCAGACAGAAATATGGACAGACAGACAGACATATGGACAGACAAATGGACAGACAGACATATGGACAGACAGAAACAGACAGACAGACAGAAATATGGACAGATAGACATATGGACAGACAGAAAGACAGAAATATGGACAAACAGACAGGTAGATGGACAGACAGACAGAGAGACAGATAGATGGACAAACAGATGGACAGACAGAAACATACAGACAGAAAGACGGACAGAGAATGATAGATAGCCAGACATACATGCAGACAGACATAGGGAAAGACAGACTGACAAATAGATGGACAGGCAGAGACAGACAGACAGAAACATATACAGCCGGAAGGACAGACAGAGACTGATAGATATACATATATACATACATACATACATACATACAGACAGACAGAGACAGACAGACATATAGATAGATAGATAGACTCTGCCTGTCTATCTATCTATCTATCTATCTATCTATCTATCTATCTATCTATCTATCTATCTATCTATCTATCTATCTATCTATCTATCTATCTATCTATCTATCAGACAGAAACATATACAGACAGATAGAAAGACAGACAGAGACTGATAGTTAGCCAGGCAGACATTCGTCCAGACAGAAATATGGACAGACAGACAGACAGACAGACATATGGACAGACAAATGGACAGACAGACAGAAAGACAAATGGACAGACAGACATATGGACAGACAGACATATGGACAGACAGAAACAGACAGACAGAAATATGGACAGACAGACAGGTAGATGGACAAACAGAAACATACAGACAGAGGGAAGGACAGAGACTGATAGATGCAGACAGACAAAGGTACAGACAGACTAACAAATAGATGGACAGGCAGAGACTGACAGACAGACAGATAGACAGACAGAGATTAAAAGACAGACAGACAGACAGATAGACAGACAGACAGAGATTAAAAGACAGACAGACAGACAGACAGACAGATAGAAAGTTAAATAAATAGACAGACAGAAAGATAAATAAATAGACAAACAGAAACATACAGATAGGCAGACAGAAAGAAGGGCAGGCAGAGACAGACATAAACATATACAGACATAAAGGCAGACAGAGGCTGACAGACAGACAGACAAACAGAATAGAAAGACAGACAGACAGACAGACAGATAGATAGATAGATAGATAGATAGATAGATAGACAGACAGACAGACAGACAGACAGACAGACAGACAGATAGATAGATAGATAGACAGGCAGAGACAGACAGTTGGACAGACAGAAATATATACAGCAAGACTGAAGGACAGACAGAAACTGATAGATAGCCAGGCAGACATTTGTACAGACACAAGTATGGACATTCAGAGACAGACGGATAGATAAACAAGCAGAGACAGACAGGCAGACAGACAGATAGACAGACAGAGATTAAAAGACAGACAGACAGACAGACAGATAGAAAGTTAAATAAATAGACAGACAGAAAGATAAATAAATAGACAAACAGAAACATACAGATAGGCAGACAGAAAGAAGGGCAGGCAGAGACAGACATAAACATATACAGACATAAAGGCAGACAGAGGCTGATAGATAGACAGACAGACAAACAGAATAGAAAGACAGACAGACAGACAGATAGATAGATAGATAGATAGACAGACAGACAGACAGACAGACAGACAGACAGACAGACAGACAGATAGAAGGACAGGCAGAGACTGAAAGATAGTCAGACAAACATATGGACAGACAGATCGACAAATAGATGGACAGGCAGAGACTGACAGATAGTCAGACAAACAGATGGACAGACAGAGACTAAAAGACAGACAGACAGATAGAAAGAAAGTTAAATAAATAGACAAACAGAAAGATAAATAGATAGACAGACAGAAACATACAGATAGACAGAAGGACTGACAAAGACTTATAAACAGACAGACAGATGGACTGACAGAGACAGAAAGACAGATAGAAAGTTAAATAAATAGACAGAAAGATAAATAGATGGGCAGACAGAGACTGATAGACAGACAGACAGACAGACAGACAGAAGGAAGTAGAGAGAGCTGGTAGATATCCAGACAGAAAAACAAACAGACATACAGACAGAATAAGGGGAAAAAAAACAAAGGCTGATAGACATACAGACAAACAGACAGACAAGACATTTCAATTCAATTATATAGCGCTTTTCACAATTGTTTAATTTTTCAAAGCAGCTTTACATTAATAGATGTAGGAGCAAACACAAAAAAATTGATGGACAACATAAGCAGCAGAATACAGCGGCTAAGATTAAACCGTACTAGCGAGCATAGTTAAAATGTTACGTATAGAAGAGGGTGCTAAGTTAATCCAATGTCAGCTGACCCCCTAGAGGTTGAAAAAACTCCTAGGAGAAAAAAACTTTCGGGTTTTTTAGTCAGGAGGAGAAAATCCTAGGAGTAAAAACCCTTGAGAGAGAGACAGATATAGCTGATTCTATAGAGAATATACTATATAATAGGTCAATTTTATGCTTTACAATTTTATGGGAATATATATATGGTCGTTGGTCAGACATCAGCTGGGCGTCACGTTGCAGGAAGGCCAGTAGATCAGTGGTGTGATGACCTTTACGGCAGCAGGAACTGGGTCTGTTAGTCTCATTGTCCTCGGGATCAAGGATGAAACAGGGAAAGAGAAACAAAATCCTTTTAGGGTAGGGGCTGTTCGCATGTAATGCAAGTGTCATACAGTAGTGTGGTTTAATATCAGACAGGCAGACAGACAAATAAACAGAAAGACATCTGGACAGACATACATGTGCTTCATTAATTGTACTATTCAGTCTAAGACTTTACCCACACAAAAAATTGGCTTTTAGATCCACATACCATCTACTGTAGATCATAATATGATGTCAACACCAGTCACGTAATGTGCTACCAAAACTAATAAACCATGACGCTGGGAAATTTTTGGTGCTTTAAAATAACTAACTTGAGCAGAATGAGAACATTTGGTGCAAACTATTCTTGAGCTTGTTATCGCCCATAAACAAAAGTCATTTTGCTTTTTATAGCTCCATCAAAAGCGAAACAGTGATACAGCTCCAACAGAGCATCTGATGCTGTTCACATCTCTCTGATTTGAATGTTTTGCAGAAGCATGAAAGTATTCAGTAAAATTCTCTTTATCACGGCTTCCATGCGTGACCACCTTCCAGATGCTTCGATGGCCCAGAGCCTGTGAACAGACTTTTGAGAATTATATCCCACACGTCTTGCTTCTTATCTCACAAACTCAAAGATTTTGCTCTTTAATATCTGGAGACTTTGTGGAGATGTCAATTATGTTTCAATGTGTTGCAACTATCTCAGATGTTTAATCTAAAATAAAAAACTAGGCTCAGAAAATTTGGTAAAGAAAATTAGATCCCTTTAAAAGTCTTCGCATTCAGGTGTGTTGTAGGTGTTTGAGTGTAAAGTGTCCTTTATCAGTTTGTCCTTGAGCTTTAGTTTGAAATGGTTTGTGTGTCCATGTGGGTGTTTGGGAAAATCGTTCCTTTTCTTCACTCTTCTCTATCTTGTCTCATGGCCGCAGGCATCGCACGCACAGAGAAAGACAAAGGCACGCTGTATGAATTGACCTTCCGCGGTGAACACAAACTGGAATTTCGCAGGCTGGTTCTCTTCCGGCCCTTTGGCCCACTGATGAAAGTGAAAAGTGAGCTGGTGGAGACGGCCAACATGCCTATTAACATCGTTGTTCCTTTGTCTCAGAGAGCTGACAAATTCAGACAGTTTATGCACAACTTCAGGTAATGGCTCCACCTTTATTATTTTTTCCTTCCTTTCTTTAATCTCTTCTTTTTCATTTATCGGGCACTATTTATTTCTGAAGGTTATAGACTTTTTTTACTGTTTGTTGGAAGAGATTTTTTTATGGCAAGTCCTATTATCTCCATTCATTTTTCTCTTATAAAAGTTAAAACATTTTTAGTCAAGTTTTTTTCTGTAACTATCTGTAACTATTTACACTGTCCGAAAAAATGGCCAAAATATTTACCCCAGCTGTCACTGGGGCGGTGACCTTTCAAAAAGTACACATGTGTACCTGTCAGGTATAAGTCGCTACTACTCACTTAGAAAACTTTTACTGGGACTGCACCAGCATAATTCCGCACCTTCATACATTCCTACACCCCATCCAGAACCTTACTTTCAGCAAATAAGCAGCACCTCCTGTTACTTTCACAAGGGCATTAAATCATGTTCCCACTTATTTTCCTTCACTTCTCCCTGCTGGTGAAATTATCTTCCTATTGCAATCGGGTCAGCCACATCTCTTGCAATAATAAAAAAAACTATTAAAAAAACATCTTTTCCAAAAATACTTATCATAGATATTGACAGCATTTATATCTCTTCTATCTTTTAGTTAAAACCATTTTTTTCAACAGGTATACATACAGGTACATACAGAGTGCACATTAGTACCTCAGAGATACATACTGGTACCAAAGAGTGTACATTAGTACCTCAGAGGTACATACTGGTACCAAAGAGTGCACATTAGTAGCTCAGAGGTACATACTGGTACCAAAGAGTGTACATTAGTTCCTCAGAACTACATACTGGTACCAAAGATTGTACATTAGTTCCTCAGAACTACATACTGGTACCAAAGACTGCACATTAGTAGCTCAGAGGTACATATTGGTACCAAAGAGTGTACATTAGTACCTCAGAAGTACATACTGGTACCAAAGAGTGCACATTAGTACCTCAGAGGTACATATTGGTACCAAAGAGTGTACATTAGCACCTCAGAAGTACATACAGGTACCAAAGAGTGTACATTAGTACCTCAGAACTACATACTGGTACCAAAGAGTGCACATTAGTACCTCAGAGGTACATATTGGTACCAAAGAGTGTACATTAGTACCTCTAACACATTATTACCTTTGGTACTACATACTGGTACCAAAGACTGCACATTAGTAGCTCAGAGGTACATATTGGTACCAAAGAGTGTACATTAGTACCTCAGAAGTACATACTGGTACCAAAGAGTGCACATTAGTAGCTCAGAGGTACATATTGGTACCAAATAGTGCACATTAGTACCTCAGAAGTACATACAGGTACCAAAGAGTGTACATTAGTTCCTCAGAACTACATACTGGTACCAAAGAGTGCACATTAGTACCTCAGAGGTACATATTGGTACCAAAGAGTGTACATTAGTACCTCTAACACATTAGTACCTTTGGTACTACATACGGGTACCAAAGAGTGCACATTAGTACCTCAGAGGTACATATTGGTACCAAAGAGTGTACATTAGTACCTCAGAAGTACATACTGGTACCAAAGAGTGCACATTAGTACCTCAGAGGTGCATATTGGTACCAAAGATTGTACATTAGTACCTCAGAAGTACATACTGGTACCGAAGAGTGACATTAGTACCCCAGAAGTACATACTGGTACCAAAGAGTGCACATTAGTACCTCATAGTACATACTGTACCAAAGAGTGCACATTAGTACCCCAGAGGTACATACTGGTACCAAAGAGTACACATTAGTACCTCAGAGGTACATATTGGTACCAAAGAGTGTACATTAGTACCTCAGAAGTACATACTGGTACCAAAGAGTGCACATTAGTACCTCAGAGGTACATACTGGTACCAAAGAGTGTACATTAGTTCCTCAGAACTACATATTGGTACCAAAGAGTGCACATTAGTACCTCAGAGGTACATACAGGTACCAAAGAGTGTACATTAGTTCCTCAGAACTACATACACGTACCAAAGAGTTCACATTAGTACCTCAGAGGTACATACTGGTACCAAAGAGTGCACATTTGTACCTCAGAGGTACATACTAGTACCAACGAGTGTACATTAGTTCCTCAGAACTACATATTGGTACCAAAGAGTGCACATTAGTACCCCAGAGGTACATACAGGTACCAAAGAGTGCACATTAGTACCTCAGAACTACATACTGGTATCCAAGAGTGCACATTAGTACCTCAGAACTACATACTGGTTCCAAAGAGTGCACATTAGTACCTCAGAACTACATACTGGTTCCAAAGAGTGCACATTAGCACCTCAGAACTACATACTGGTATCAAAGAGTGCACATTAGTACCCCACATGTACATACTGGTACCAAACAGTGCACATAAGTACCTAATAGTACATTCTGGTACCAAAAAGTGCACATTAATGTTCATACTGGTACCGAAGAGTGCACATTAGTACCTCATAGTACATCCTGGTACCAAAGAGTGCATATTATTTAGTACATCGTAGGTACATAATGGTACCAACAAGTGCATATTGGTACCCCTTAGGTACATACACGTACCAAAGAGTGCACATTAGTACCCCAGAGGTACATACTGGTACCAAGTGGTACATATAGGGAACTTTTAAAAACCTAAATCCCCCAGTTAGAGCTGTGGTACGTATTTTGACAATTTTTCTGTATGTAGCCTATTAAAACTATTTTACATAAAATTTCTAACTTAATAAATGCCTTTAAGCAGTGGTTATATATTAGGTGTAATTTAAACACTTTGATCTTATTATTATTTAAAAGGCCGGAGAAGTCAGTATAGAGATTTATGGTATATATATATGGTATATTATTCATCCCTATCCTTTAAAAATAATCTATTGTGGTTTTTATTGTCACCAGTGGCACATACATGACCAGCATCCTTTTCACATTTTATTTTCATGTGCTTTCTTACTCATGTTATAAATATAAGTTATATTGATTTATTAAGAAATGTTGTGTCTTAAAGCCATGTTCTTGCCCACATTGTGCTCTGATCCCATTCAACCTGCTTCTTTCAATATCCAATTATTACTTGTTTAAAAAAAAACTATGGCAAGGAACCCTCGTTTAAAGTGTCTTAGGCATAAAGAGATCAAACACAAACCATTCTCTGCATCAGACATTTAACACACATCTATGAGAATGTGTCTGCTAGAGATCTGGAAATTCACACCAGAGCTGCAGTTTTTGTATATTTGGTTTCCTGTGCCCTAGGGGGTGAAAGTGGCAAAATCTGCAATAGTGTCATCATCAGCGACCGTTTCTGTCCGAACCCACAATCATTAGCCGTTTAAAACTTAGGTAACTGTCTTTCTAGAAATAGTCACTGGGGCAGGACCCTTTTGAAATGTTTTATTATGTATAATTTAGATACAGATATGTATGCATTCAAAATGTACCTTTGAGGTTCTAATGAAAGTCTTTAGGTACAAAAGTCCTCTTTTTAAAAAGGTACCGCCTTGGTGGCAACTAAAGACCATTTTTTTCCTGACAGTGTAGGCAGCCGTCTACTGAGACAGCGTTGTAATGGAACATAATTATGCTACATAACAGCCTTAATGTTATTGAAATGCCTTTGATGACTTACAATACTTTATAGGTAGGTCATTTAGTTCATTGAACAAACTTATTTGCTCTCCCCATAATGCATTGCAGGTTTCGCTGTAGTAATGCAAAATATAAAGTTCCTCGTCAGCATCACAGTAATGATCTCTCACCTATGATTAATTAATAAGCTTTAATGAGAATCCGCCTTGGAAATCTAATGGGATAACACTGGTTTACTCGCAGACAGTTTTAAGTCAACAAAAATAGTTCACAAATGTCCCTGTTGTGTTGCACCGTCTGGGTGCTGACCTCAGTGTTTATGTGTATGGTACTTTTCCACAGAGAGGTTTGTGTGAAGCAGGACGGGCGCGTGCACCTTACCGTGGTTTACTTCGGAAAAGACCAAATGAACGAAGTCAAGGGAACATTGGAGAACACATCGAGGTAAAGCATCTTTGTTTTTGTGTGTGTGTGTGTGTGCCTGCACAAAGCAGATAGGTTTGAGGTTAAAGCTGTGAAATTGACAGGAAAGCAGCAGGTGTCGTCATAAGTTCCTTCCAGTAATCTCTGGCTCATTGCATTGTGGGTGATTCGTTTACATTCTCACCCTCTTCTTTCTGAATATCTGGACACATTGAATGCATAAATAATTCCTTTAATTTATATATCAAGCTCCGACTTCATGAATATATTAATATGCTGAACCGCTCTCTTTAATAAAAGATGATGATGATATACCGAGCAATACTTAGATCCAATGGGTCCATGGTGTGTTTCTCAAACGATATAATACAGTTAACCTGACTCGCTTTTATAAATACAGATTAGAGGTCAGAGAATCAGCACTTTTGGACTCTTATTTATACTATTATGACTCTGAGTCACCCTGACCTCCAGTCAGTGTAATAATAACAGGTCAGTTGGGATGCAGCTCGAAGGCAGATGAAATCAGCGGAGCAGTAGATTACCTGGACTTCAGCCAGACGCGGGCTGGATTGTTTCCCGCATTGCAGTGGATAACCGATATTTGTCAATTGGCTTTTTCCTTATGCAGAAACATCAAAATGCATCCAGAAACTTTCCATTGGTGGGCCATGAGAGGCTTTCCGCAAGGGTTTTTGACAAAGAGAGACATGATCGTGGTTTTAAAGCTTTCCAGAAGGGGAGGGCGGATAATCAGAGCTGTTCACGTTGCCTCTTTGGGAATTCATTGGCTGCTCGGTGGTATAGCATTCAAGGGAGCTTTATTCCTGTCGGTACTTCAGACTAAGTGGATTCCCCACAATTTCCAGAATATTCATTCTCGCAGAAAGTCTAAATCTAATTGTTTGTAATTCCCAGCAGCCCCTGGATTTCTTAAAGGCATGAAAATTGCGCAACCGTTCCCATAATCATTTCTAGTGTCCAAAAATAAGCTAATATTTCCCATGGAAGAATCTAACTCGATAAACTTAGTTTGTAAGTTATTTATCACTTGTCTTGCAAGCCCAGTTTTTGTATGCTGACTGATGAATACGCAGATCCTTCATCACTCTCTCAAATCGTCTACACGGTGAGAGGTGTAATGCAACAAAACTAGATCTGTCATGGTGCATGGCTATTAAACGTCTAAACAATAGGGTGTATTTGCTGGAAATAATAATGTCATTTTCTTTTAGCTAAAAATAAACATATTAAGGGGACAGTATTAGGGTATTTGCATCTGTGCATAACGCATTATATCATGAATAAGATGAACAATTATAAAGTAATGCATCAAACTTTTTTTGACTTTCCGTGCATAATCTTTTTGTCTTTATACAGGATATGCACAAATTATAAAGAATCTTATAGACAGTTTCAGTAGCAACAACATAAATGACTTTTGCGTCCCAAACCTAACTTCCGGTAAACTTCCACAAAGAGTCCTTCCAGACTTTATATGTAGAGTTACTGTGTAAAATTAAAGGATTTGTCAATTTTCTTAAAATAAATCCAGATAATTTACTCACCACCATGTCATCCAAAATGTTGATGTCTTTCTTTGTTCAGTCAAGAGGAAATTATGTTTTTTGAGAAAAACATTCCAGGATTTTTCTCATTTTAATGGAATTTAATGGACACCAACACGTAACACTTAACTCAACACTTAACAGTTTTTTTCAACGGAGTTTCAAACAAGGCATAAGGGTCTTATCTAACGAAACTATTGTCATTTTTGACACGAAAAATAAAAAAATATGCACTTTAAAACCACAACTTCTCGTCTGGTCCTGTGACGCCCAGCGCAACCTCACGTAATACGTCATTACATCAAGAGGTCACGGATGATGTATGCGAAACTCCGCCCCAGTGTTTACAAGTGTGTAGAAAGAGGACCGTTATGACGTTGTTGTATGTGGAATGATACTAATTCATGTCTTTGTGTCAGTATATTGTTTAAAATGATCCGCAAATATGCGTTTCATATATGTAACACGTGACCTTTTAACGTCACTACGCAATTACGTGAGGTCTCACTGGTGTGTCACACAGCTGGAGGAAGAAGAAAAGTTGTGGTTTAAAAGTGAATATTTTTTATTTTTCTTGTCAAAAATGACAATCGTTTTGCTAGATAAGACCCTTATGCCTCGTTTGGGATCATTTAGAGTCCTTTGAAACTCCATTGAAAAAAAACTGTTAAGTGTTAAGTGTTGGGGTCCATTAAAGTACATTAAAATAAGAAAAATCCTGGAATGTTTTCCTCAAAAATCATTATTTCTTCACGACTGAACAAAGAAAGACATCAACATTTTGGATGACATGGTGGTGAGAAAATTATCTGGATTTTTTTAAAGAAATTGGACTAATCCTTTAATGTATACAATGTAAGCTACAAATCCTTGAATTCTTGCCAAACCTCTCTTCACATCGGTGATCCATGCTCGCCGTCTCATCTCTTCTTTAGGAAACAAATCCTTTTTATTTTTCACAAGGTATTTGAGTAGCACTTTACAATAAGGTTCATTAGTTAACATTAGTTAATGTATTAACTAACATGAACAAACCATGAGCAATACATTTGTTAAAGTATTTATTAATCTTTGTTAAAGCAACACCAAAGAGTTTTTTTTACCTTAATATAACGTTTCCAAAAAAAGTCTCAGTGGTTCATCCACTCAAAACAGGGTGAATGGCACTTTCACATTCGCTTTGCAGCCCTCTATCGGCCAAAAACGCACTAAAGAAGTTTCCAACCGTAGGGTAATGGTCCTGTAGTTCGAGTGAAAACTACAAAAACTTGCTTTACGGCAGACCTACAATCCAATCAGAGCCAGCTATGCTGCAGTATTTACGACAGTGGTAATGAACAATTACGCTTCTAACCTGTAGGGGGAGCAAAGAGCAATAAGTCTTTAGTGTTGCTTTAATGTTAGTTAATAGCAATAAAGCTTTTACTTGTTTGTTCATGTTAGTTCACAGTGCATTAACTAACGTTAACAAGATTTTAATAAAGTATTAATAATTGTTGAAATCAACATTAACATAGATTAATAAATGCTGTATAAGTGCAGTTCATTATTAGTTCATGTTTACTAATGTAGTTAACTAATGTTAACTATTGAACCTTATTGTTAAGTGTTACCGGTATTTGTACAGTATTAGAGTTCAGTTTTGCCCCTAGCCTGGAAGTTCACTTTGGGCCAGGCGCGTAACCACAACAAAGTGTGTGCTTCTGTTTAACCGCCTTAAAACGGTTACATTTCATCACAGTTAATTGATCTTGCCCACACTCGACTACGGTATCTAACCGGTATAGTTGCTACATTGTTTTGCTGCTTGTTTGCCTGAAGTTATCTTAAACTGCGTTTTGTTTAGACCGGCACACACCAAAAGATAATAGGGGTTGAACTTTCCCTTACAATCCTGGGTAAAGTCCCTATCATCTTCGTGGTTGATTCGATTATCTTATCAGATATTTCTGTGGTGCTCAAATCTGCTCGGAAGCATGTTGAAGGTGTGAATAGGTTTTTTTCATCATGTTTGTGGTCTCTTACGTTTTGAAAATCTAATAGGATTTTGGTGTGGCCCTAGTAGCATCACTGTCAACGCCCAAATCACATCACTGGCAGTCGCTGATTGGCACAAACTAGTATTATCTTGTACATTTTATAATGCATTATTATTTGTTAGTACTTTTCACAAGTGAGAAGTGTCTGCAGGTGTTTTTATGTATAGCTTTTTGTTTGAAGGGCGTAGTATCAAGATTTCATGTTTATCACTGTTGAGGCACAATATAGAATAATGAGTGATCAGTCACATGACATATATGGCTCAGATGATTGGCTAAAAAACTGAATAGTAATAAATGGGATTTCTAATAATTAAGTATTATTACACTGAAAAAAAACTTTTTTTTATTCAATTTACTCAATTTGTTTAAGGTAAGTGGTTGCAATCAATTTATTAAAGCTACATTTAAACAAAAAAAATTTAAAAGGCCAAACAAAACAAAAAAACTTTTGTTTAAATGTAGCTTAAATAAATTGATTGCAACCACTTACCTTTAAATTAAATTAAGTAAGTAAATTAAATTAATAATTTTTTTCAGTGATATATGGTGAACCTATTGCGTACCATGCATGCTAGGCTTTGTCTGCAACATCAAATAATCTCTTTGCCTTTAAATCCAACCAGTTAATTATTACATCATCATTTTAATTAGCCGACAAAGCATTTGTTACAGCGCAAACTCCTTGATTTCACATGTTATTGAAGTGCTTATATTATAATAGCCACAAAATGTTCCCATCCAGAAAGCCTGTAGTTAAACCTCTCATATTTTGATGGATTGAGTGCAGTGTTTTGAAACAGCGTGCAGCTATAATTAACTTTGCAAATATCCGCCAGTTAATATGTGCTGTAATTCAACACCTAAAGATGTTGTGTGATGTCAGTAGCTTCAGTTTAGGCTTTCCCACACTGTAAAGAATATGCAACATCAGATTTTGCAAGTCAGTTCAACGACTTGTTGACATAACTTATAAAAACAAGTTGTATTGTTTAAGTAACATAAAAATATAATTTGATATAATTTTTACAGTGCACTATCCAGCAACTTTCTATCTTACATTATAACCAGCATATATGGCTTTTTGTTTCACAGACTAAGCACAGGCTTCTGGTTTATCTTGTTTATCATGTAAACATCGCCTGCCTCAGCTGATGTGGCATCAGTTTGCAGGGAGAAGTAAATCGATACACATGAATAATTACTGTAGTGTTCATATGAGATGGGGATGAGTGTGGGGAACACTGCATTATACACAGCTCCAGGCCAGTTTTTGTGTCAATATTGATGTAATGCGCGTATACATGATGATATAACCACCATTAAACTCCAGATAGAGGTATTATGTGACACTCGATTAGATGATTTTGTCCTATTACGTGCTTCATAGATGGTTTTTATTGCTTTATTGAGAAACGGGATTGTTATGGAAGCTGGAGAGCTTGTTTGGTTTTGAAATCCTTGCTCTGAAAGTAAAGCTTTACACGCAAAAATCTAATGGTTTGACAAATGCATGTCAAACATTTGACTATACAATGTACGGTGATATGGTGCACGAGAGTTTGATACTGCACAACGGCCTAAAGCTATAAAGTGGAGTGGAAAATTGCAATGACTCAACGGATGGTATGAAGGTTATCATAGACGCTTCCCAGCCATTGAAAACAAACCACTATCACACACACACACACAAAAAAAAAATCTGGAGTTTTTCTTACAGTGCCACACATGCTTTTGCAATGAAGCGCTTCAGGCTTTATTCCAAATCCGTTCTACTAATGCGACTAAAATAAAATCCTGTTCCCCTGCTATGAGTAGCTGCTCTAAATCTGTACAGGCAAACGGCTTTTGAACATATTTTGCCATTTATGTCCATACTTCTGTTAAAGGTATTTATTTAACAGTAGACAACTACCAAGGGTGACAACAGTGGGCTATGAATCTGTTTTATCTTTGTCAGATGCACTATATTATGCATTGGTCTAATAGGATCACCACACACAGCTTTATTGATGTATTTTAAACCTTTATCCAAAGAGACTTGCATAAAATGTTTATTCCATAATGCATTTGTGGGTAACTGTACAAGAGCACGAACATGCACTTTTCTTGTGTTTACAAGGTTGTGGGTCCAGCATTTTATTGTTTGTAGATGACTCCCATCTTTTATGACTTTCTGTGTCCTTATTAAAAGTAAAATACCAATACTGAAGCCAATTTACATAGAGGAAAATTAGGTTTCAGAGCAGCAAAGCATGAAAGACCTGTAACCCTCTGTTTTTTTAAATGCGATGTAAACAACAGGGAATTAATACAACTGTTTTTTTTTAGTTTTATTAGTAGGTGGCGCTTGTTACAGCTCTATTGCTAGTGATCATAGAAGCAGAAGAAATGAACCATATCCAAATTGACAAATAACTCATCCTACACTGCTTGTGTTACGGACATAAATTATACCCCCAAATTGTGCCCTTCGTTACAAATGCTGTTTCCTTACTGTTCTCATCTGGTGGAGGATAAAACAGTTGAAAAAATAAAATTTCATGATTCAAATCATGATAACATCATTTACATGAAAAAGGGAACACAGTCATAAATTGCGCAAATTGAAACTGCAAATTAACAATACTATAACACGTTTGAGTCAGCTAAGTCAATTTGAGTTCATTCAATAGCAAAAAATGTTTTAGTCAACTAAGTTGAATTAACTGAAAATATTAAAGGGACACTCCACTTTTTTTGAAAATAGGCTTATTTTGAATCTCCCCTAGAGTTAAACTGATTTTTACAGTTTTGGAATCTATTCAGCTGATCTCCGGGTCTGGCGGTACCACTTTTAGCATAGCTTAGCACAATCCATTGAATCTGATTAGGCCATTTAGCATCACACTCAAAAATGGCCGCTAAAATAGTTCCCTGCTTGTTGAAAGTTACCAAGGGGACTAGTTTCGGGCGCTGCATAATATCATTGCACCTCTTGCAGCCATGGTACGGCAGCAGAGTCCTTGATTATTACGCCAAAATGAAGCCATATCTACCTAAAAAAACACAACTTTTAATTTTCTGTCGGTCTTAGTACAAGAAGAGTCAAGTTTTAAATGGGAACAATATCAAAAATCTTTGGTTCTTTTTGAGCGCGATGCTAATGGTCTAATCAGATTCAATGGATTATGCTAAGCTATGCTAAAAGTGCTAGCGCAAGACCCGGAGATCAACTGAATGAATTCCAAAACGGTAAATATCAAAAGTTTAACTCTAGGGAAGCTTGAAAATGAGCGTATTTTTTTAAAAAAAGTGGATTGTTGCTTTAAGGCAACCAGCCAGGTAACCTAAGTTCAACCAACAAATCTTTTTTATAGTGTCTGGGAATAAGTCAATTTCGTAAAAGCTCACATATATTGCAAATAAGTTTTAATGCTCATGTGAGGTGGTCATTCAAAAATAAAGGAATATATTGCAAAACTTAAATGGAAGCAAATTAACAGGTCACATGTTATGCGTTTATTATTCTTTAAAGATGCATAATCACGTACTGAAATCTCCCAGAAACTTCTCATATGTGGCTGCTCCCAAATATAAGATTAAGATTAATTAAGTCAATTAAGAGCATAAAAAACTTTTTCCCTATGAGGTTTTATGTTAATCAGTAATACCACGAGTATCCACTAGATGACACACTTTTTATTAACAACTGAAGCAAAAAAATGATTTACTAATTTTAAACTCTGTGTATGTTTAAATAATCATTCGGAATCGGATCTCTAAGAAAATTCCTTCACAATAATGCAATTATTTCAGCTTTTTGCTACATTTTTTATATTTTTTTAAGAAAAATACCAATATTTAAGAGGTTCTAAGCAGAGCAAAAAATATAGGATTTTTTCCGTTTTGTTGTTTGTTTGTTTGTTTGTTTGAAAGAGGGTCTGTTCTTTCATTAGATATATTTGTATGTTTATATATTTATAAAAAAAAATTCCTGGAAGACATTTGGTTAAAAAAATGCTGCTGATGGGCAACTCTTCAAAAATGGCTGGGGGAAATGAGTTAATGCTTGGATAATATCCCTGCATTTTTCTTCAATTAAAAATAATGGCTAGTGCAGTGGCTACAATATACGTAAACCTACCAACATCCCTCACCATGATTTATGGAATGAGTTATCACGAGAAAAAAAAATTCTTTGATCACATAACATAATGGAAACATCACCATTTTGAAATCTGTCATTAGAAAACATCTCAAAAGTTTTGCGCAAATCAGTAATGGAAACCAAGCTACTGTACATATGACTAGAATATCATAAACTTAAAGTGGGCTGTTTCAATTCGGGCTAGTATCCCAGCAAGCAATTTTGTGTTTAAAAGACATCTAATAGCCATCCAAACACAACCCAAACGTCTAAACTAAAACAAGGCAAAATTTAGGAAGTCAGTGAAAATTTAGTATGCGGCTAACCATAACACAAAAGTGAATCAATAACTCCTTGTAATCACGGTTGACTTTGCTTACATGATAAAAGATCATACATCTCATAAGTTATTTTGAAAAAAGCCAAATTAAAGTTTATTTTGGCTAGAAGTGGGTTACTCCTAGCCAGACTACTGTATATGGGATCTATCCGCTTGTTAAGTCTGACGTCATGCAGCGGTTCCAAGTCCAACCGATCTCAAATGCCATAGGGAAATAGCCAAAATATTATACACTTGGAGGCCCATCATAATGCAAAACTACCAAATAAAGTCCTTATTTTTATTTCCATAAAAAAATCCGAGATGAGCAAACATGTACTGTATTAAGACTGCAGTGTACACAGTTTATAAAATTATCACTTAAATGTGTAATATGAATAAATAGTGCTCATAAACAACGGTTTAAATGATATTTTAATAATATTGAAATGAGTGGAAGCTTGAACCCAGAAAAAGTATTGCTAACGTTATAGTTAACCTAGACACTGAAATGATGACTATTTCTTGCCAGGATTAACAGTAACACTTTTCATCAAACCTTAGTTCTTTCAAAAAAGAAAAACATGAAATTACTTCTCCATTGTGAACAGGTGTGATTAACACCTAGGTGCCAAATGATCAGTCATTCAATAGGCTCCTCTTATAAAAGCTGTATAGATATAATGGCAGATACTATCCAGGTCTTGTCTGTCTGCATTTTGCTGTCATATATCACCTTGGCTTTGCACACGTACTTTAATCATCTATATAATATGTGTGTGTGTGTGGCTGATTGTATTCACAGTCACATACAAACCCTGCTCTGGCTGCAGATGTGATTTATTTCCCCTATCCACGAGGACCGATGCACCTCACGCTATGAAATCCACACCTGCTATCAATCACGGCACATCTTCCTATTCTGTCACAAACAACTCCATTTATCTCCAAAACAGACGCCAAAACATAACGAATGTCGCTGCTGAGAAAACACAATCAGGCAAACATTAGCCAAATGTCACCCGTGTGATTTCCTTTGGGTGACAGCTGGGCTCCAACCTCATCACCATATGCATAATCCCAAAAATATACCAAACTTTCAAAGAGACCGAAGGCGATACTTTACTTCCTGTAGCTTCAATGTCTCCTGAATGGATCTCTTGGTATAGAAAGTCATTTTCTTGCATCTGTTTCTGCAGGGAGCTGAACTTTCGTAACTTCACACTGATTCAGCTGAATGAAGAGTTTTCTAGGGGTCGAGGGCTGGACGTGGGCGCTCGCGCTTGGAAGGGAGGGAACGTCCTGCTCTTCTTCTGTGATGTGGACATCTTCTTCACAGCCGACTTCCTGAATACATGCCGTCTGAATGCCCAACCTGGTAAGGGGGAAAACTATTAGGGGTGTGATGAGACACAATATTGGGTTCACGAGACAGAGAAGAGACCGTGATAAAATATATCAAACTGAAATCACATCATTTTGAAATGTTTTAATTAATCTAGGACTGTCCCCAACAATTAGTTTGGTAATTGATAATTAAGTAATTCGATTTTTTTTGTAATAAAAATAGACCTAAGTGAGCAATAACCTTTAAATGGCAATAATAATTGATTAAAAAAGTAAACACATTGTTTTATTTAACCAAAACATTAAAGGGGACATTTCACAAGACTTTTTTAAGATGTCAAATAAGTCTTTGGTGTCCCCAGAGTATGCATTTGAATTTTTAGGTCAAAATATCATACAGATAATTTATTATAGCATGTTAAAATTGTCACTTTGTAGGTGTGTCATTTAAAATGCAAATGAGCTGATCTCTGTACTAAATGGCAGTGGAGTGGTTGGATAGCGCAGATTAAGGGGTGGTATTATCCCCTTCTGACATCACAAGGGGAGCCAAATTTCAATGACTTATTTTTTCACATGCTTGTGAAGAATGGTTTATTCATAGGCTATTACTCACATTTTCTAGGCTGATAAAAGCACTGGAGACCCAATTATAGCACTTTAACATGGAAAAAGTCAGATTTTCATGATATGTCCTCTTCAATATATAGGCTAATGCAATAAAAAGCATTTAAATCCATTTAAATCTTTAATAATTCTTTACAATATAAATGATATAGCCACTGTAATTCTTGAGCAAGAACGTGCAGATATTAAATAATGTAAACTCAGAGTGAGGGTTTAATCTGCTGAGACACTTCTCACGTTCATGATTTATGTCAACTATTGAAGTCAATGTGAAATCAGATTTCTCATCATTAGATTATGAGACTTTAACCTGGATTTCACAGATAGGTTCACAAATAGTTATAAAGTACTTCACCTGTATTGAACTGTTTTTTATTTCAAGGCTTGTGATCAATTTGTTTTACCTCGTCACAGGAAAGAAAGTGTTTTATCCGGTCCTCTTCAGTCAATATAACCCAGCTGTAATCTACGGCGGTCACGATCACATTCCCCCCGTGGAACAGCAGCTGGTAATGCAAGTCATTTTCATAAAGAGATTAAATTGGTTCATCGAGTTTGATGTGATTACTGTACGTGCAGAACTGAACAACAGTCATTACAAACAGTTGCCATTGATATTCTGAACGTGTACAGATCTTGTTGAAGTGTGAAAATAACACTGAAAACTTTAGACGTAAGGTCAATTACAAAAGATGACTTTTGGGTTTAAACTTGTGTGCTTTCTTGCAGATTATTAAGAAAGACACTGGGTTTTGGAGGGATTTCGGCTTTGGGATGACCTGCCAATACAGATCAGACTTTATCAATATAGGTAAACTTATTGTTTAATTTTCCCCAATTTTTCAAATTGATGTAGATGTGGTAGCTGTGATAAGCATTATTTAACAAATAAAAAAAATAAAGGGTAACACTTTTCTTGAAGGGGTGTACATAAGACTGACATGACACCTTCATAATCATGCATGACATGTGTCGTGCACATAAAGGAGATTTTATGCACATTTATGGCAACTGTCAATAAGTGTCATTTAATCAGTAATGTCATTTGTAATGCAAAGATGACATTGTTTCAGATGTCATTTAATCAGTTAATGTCTTTGACTTAAACCAATATCATAACTTTAATCTGTCATAAACATGACATACTGTAGCAAAATAATAATCAAACTTAAGAAACTACCTAGCGTTATGGGTTAACATTACATTAGACTGTCATTTAAATTTCATTAAGTGATTTTTTTTTCATTAAGTGATAGTACTATGTCAAATAATTTTACATGTTTTCATTTCATTTTAGGTTAATTGGTCTCCAAATTTAATAAATATACTTTTATAAATTTTAAATATTATTATTATTATTGAATGATTGATTTTATTTGTTAAACACATGGATTTTTAACACTTAATGACATTTTAATGACAAATTATATTTGCACCACTGTAATTGAGGTCAAGAAAAATATTCATGACGCTGTTATAAAACTATATGACAGAGTATTAATACTTAATGACATTTTAATGACAAATTATATTTGTATCACTGGTAAAAGTGGTCAGTTATATTGTCTTCATAATGTCAAGTTGTCATAACAAAGACATCTCAAACAATGTCATCTTTGCATTAAAAATGACATAATTGACAAATGACACTTAATGACAGTGGTCATTAACCTGCATAAAATCTACTTCATGTTCATAGCACATGTCATGTCATGATCATGAACACCTCTTCAAGTAAAGTGTTGCCAAATAAGGTGTGTAACATTTGCTGCAATGTTCATTCTGACCTTTTAAACTATAAGCTAACTTAAAGGTGCAATGTGGGACTTTTTGAAGGATTTATTGACAGAAATATAATATAATATAATATACATATCTACAGTGTGGGATTTATCCCTACCTTGTCTCAGATGATGGCATGTTTGTCCTGTGGCAACTACCGTAGCTTCTCTTTGTGTTTTAAAATTGAGGTTGGTTGCAATTTGCAATCTCACCTCTAGATGCTGCTAAAACCCCACACTGGATCTTTAAGATTTAGTTTCATTTTTGCATAATTTTAAAAATATAAAAGCACTTCAACCTTATTTGTTTGTATGCAGAAGTCAAATAGCATGAATCATTGAATGCTATACTGTAAAAAAAATTGTTGGTTCAACTTAAAAAAGTAAGTTACCTGGTTGCCTTAAAATTTTGAGTTCATGCAACTTTGAGAAAAATATTTGACATCAAATTTTTACACTTTAAACTTTTTTGAGCCAACTAATATTTTTAAGTAAAATTAACTCAAAATTTTAAAGCAACAGGTAACTTACTTTTTTAAGTTGAACCAGCAAATAATTTTTACATTGTAAGAGCATTCTATTAAAACATGTACTTCCTGGAGTGTATACTATAATAAACATTCTGAGGCATAAACATTCAAAATTCAAGATCAGGCCCTGTTGTTATACTGTACATGTTCAGACAAGTAATTGATAAAGTCATGGGAACCATCTGATTCTCACAGAACAAGATCTCTATTCAGAATACATTTCAGGAAGTGCATATAATGCAGACAGACTACGCAGTAAGGGGCGGTACCCTTTTAAAAAAGTACACTGTACCTATTAGTACCTTAAAAGTACATATTGGTACAAAATCTATACAAAAAGGACCTTTTCAAAGGGTACTGTATAAGTGACAGCTTTTATACCTATTTTTCCAAGAGTGCATATGGTGCCTGCAACGAAAATAATATTTCATGACTATAAGAGAAGATATGTAAGAGAGATTAATTTTTTATATCATGACTAGAACAATTTGAGCACCACACCACTGTTTCAGGGTTTTAGCTTGAATCAACACCCTTTAAACTCCTTTTGACCTCTTCGATTATCTTATGTTCTTTCAGGTGGTTTCGATGTAGACATTAAAGGCTGGGGTGGTGAGGACGTTCACCTGTACAGGAAATACCTCCACAGCAATCTGCTAGTAGTTCGTGCACCATCGCGCGGCCTCTTCCATCTGTGGCACGAGAAGAGATGTGCGGACGAGTTGCCTCCAGATCAGTACAAGATGTGCATGCAGTCAAAAGCAATGAACGAAGCCTCGCACGGGCAGCTCGGCATGCTGCTCTTCCGGCACGAGATCGAGGCGCATCTCCGAAAACAAAAACAGAGAAGCGGAGCCAAAAAAGCTTGAAGCTTGTTACCTCTCATGTTGCATTTAAAACAAGTTTTTAGCATGTGGCTCACTCAGGCATGTGATCAGCCAAGGACAAAAAAGAAGGAAGGCTTTTGGAAAATAATACTAAAAAAAGAAAATAAATCAAATATGCAAAATTTACACAAGTCATCCCCACAAGGTCAACAAATACTGAAATCCGTATTTATGTGGAAAAATCACATCCCTGCTGGAATAGTTTACCCTTAAACTCAACTTTTGGCATTGTTAAGTTACTACAATGTTCCAAACTCCAATGTTCCAATGTTCCAAACTCAACTCCGTATGAGTTTGGGTTACAAGCTGTGAATTTCCTGACTGCTGTTTGCCATGTAATGAACAAGTCAACTCAAATTTCAGTTTGTTCCCGACACTAAGCTATTGTGTGGCTTTAGAAATATAGTACACAATTCATAACCACCATTTGAATTGTACGTTTATGGAACTTTTTTGAAACCAGACCTTCCCAATCCCCATTCACTTTCATTAAATCACTACCAAATTAAATTCATCTTCACTGAAGAAATTACAACAGGATTTCTATTTTTGGGTGAACTATTGCTTTAAATCATACAGTTTTGGTAAGACCGCACAAACGCACACACATTTGCAAACCCAAACACTGAGATAACTAAAAGAGACGCCACAGGAAGAGAGCAACAGACAGACAGACATTCCCTAAAGACAACATAAGCGTGGGTGTGCAGAACATGACCTTCAAGTCTGCATGGTGTCTTTTATGTGTTATAAAATGATCTGCAGTATTATCTAGATACAGCACATGATGTAGTTTTTAATGCACTTGTGCACTTCAGAGAGAAATCTCACATGGTAAGCACGTTATGCTGATAATTTTTCAATAGTGCTGAATGTACTAAATATAAATGAAATTTAGAAGAGACGTGTGAGTGTTGTAACACATTTAGTTTCAAACATTGTAACATTGTTTTTTTTACATTGTGTCTTAAATGTTTATTTTCGTTTTGAGTATCTTTGAGTAAAAATGTGCAAAAATCTTCTAATATCTGTAAACTTTGTAAATTATTGGAGTCATTATGTTTACATTTGCTACCAACACTCATTTTTCCAAAAGTGAAAGAGACATTTTAATTGTATTATATATTAAAAACAGCAAACAAATTGGAAATAATTATGCAACAAAAACACAAATTATAGGCAAAATAATATAGCAAAATAATGTTACTCTCAAAATTGAAGTAAATATATACACTTTCTCACTTTTAAGTGTTACAAAACTCCCTGGTCTTTTTCTACCTCATGCTAGCACTAAAATAGCGTACAATCAAACTAAAATTATATTTTAATTCTCTATTAATGAGATAGGATTGCTAAGAAATGCATATCAGGGGGACTTTTATGTCTTACATGTTTTACACTAGAACATTCTTAAAAAATAAATATTCATTTTGGATTTGAGTCCAAAAATGCAAAGAAAGAAAGTATAGAATAGAGAATGCTGTATTGCTTTGTTGACATATAATAGATGGTATTGAACTTTAGATCAGTTAGAGAAATACTAAGGGGCTTAAAATGACGACGAGTGGTTCAAAGAACTACAATTTCTTTCGTTTAGAAGTTATTTTTTATGTTGTAGTGCCACCTAGTGGTTAATTACATTATAATCTTGCAGGGAACTTAACAAAATAAACTATAATACACCACAAGCATTGGATATCAAATTCTGATTTTTAATTTTTGAACATCTCACGTATTGTAATGTTTTATTTGTTTTGTATAGCAAAGACTCTTGCATTGCAGAGTTAAACATGTAATCTATGTATTCTATGAGAGTTTATTTAGACTTATATTTGTGCATAAATTATCTCCAGATAATTTTAGACTTCAGAGGTTTTTGAAGTTCAGCTTGATGTCAGATCAAGGTGCACTTCAGGTGCAAAGCACACTGATTTTCATCTACGGTAGAGCAATGTAGAATAGTTGTAGAATAATGATTATTTATTGGGGCACAGTGTGCCTTTAATGTATGACCTTTTTACTCCCTAACGTGCTATGATATGTATATTCTTTTAAATAATATCAGACTTATTTTCTCTGATGATTTGTTGTAAATTAAAATCATTATGTTTTTTATTTTTAAGACGAAACAAAATAAAGTGAAGCAAAAGTGTGACACTGCTTTTCATACGTATCCATTTATTTCAAGTGTTAAAGGGAACATATTATGAAAATCAGACTTTTTCCATGTTAAAGTGCTAACATTGGGTCCCCAGTGCTTCTATCAACCTAGAAAATGTGAAAAAGATCAACCCAGTAACTTAGTTTTGGTAAACCATTCTCTGCAAGCATGTGAAAAAATAGGTTATTAAAATTTGGCTCCCCTTGTGATGTCAGAAGGAGATAATAACGCCCCTTAATCTGCACTATCCAACCACAGCACTGCCATTTAATGCAGAGATCAGCTCATTAGCATTTAAAAGGACACACCCCAAAAGAGCACATTTTTACTCACACATACAAAGTGGCAGTTTTAACATGTTTAACATACATGCTTTACATACGTACTCTGGGGACACCAAAGATTTATTTGATATCTTAAAAAGTCTTGTGAAATGCCCCTTTTAAAAATCTTTACAAGCAACATTGCCAATATCTCGAATGGAAGGTTAGATCCTCCGGATGTCGCATTTGCAGGTTGCGTACTACATCATCAAAACGCTTTATTCTTATTTGCGAATATTATTAGCAATTATAAAGTTGACTTTTCCTAATTATTCATAAATTGTTGTTATATGGTTATCACTTGGGAATGTAATGCTCAGTTAACTAAAATAAACCAGGCTTGATGATGACGTATGAATATGCGACCTCCAGAGGATGCAGCCTTCCGTCTAGTGAAGTCGACTGTTTTGTCCAGTCTTAACCTACAGATGGCAGTGTTTCATTATTATTTCGATAACAGTAATTGTGTTAGTGTATGATAAAAAATAATGGCGTTAAATAGTTGAAAACCCCAATCTTCTAATAAACATTAAACTTAATGTTATGTCATGTGTACTATTGAACTTTATCAACAACCCTTGGACTGGACACTAAATTTGTGATTATTAAGTGCGAAATAAATAAATGATTAAAACTCTAAACGCACGTTTGGTCTTTTATAAACATCATTATACATTTATACATCAGAAATTGTTTATCTATTAACTACAACTGTTGGTTAATTGACTCTATTATATAACTGACCCTTACCAGCTGTGGTTTTATTGTGTTCATTTATTTACCCAGCAGCTAAACAAAACAGGCTTGGTATTTCAATTTAGAGAATAAAATAAATATTGTAGGTATGTTGTATATTAAGGTTTTATATTATAGTATTATAGGTATATGGTTAAAAATTAGGTGTTTAAAATAAATATACAAAACAGGCTAAAGCAAACAATTGTGTATTTGGACTGAAATTAGCTTATTCTGTGCTTACAGCCCATATGACAATTAGCCCCGGCAGCAAAAACTTTTCAAAAACGAAGCTAAATATTTTCCCACAAAAATGTCCCCATATTTAGATCGCAACCCTTTGCGAAAATCATATTATGGTGCCTGTGGGCGTGTCATAAACTAGGCGTGGCCTGAAATGACACGTGATTATTGGCTGCGATCTCTTCAGCTGTCACTCGTCCTGACAGCGAGCCGCAGCTCAGCGGTGTGCGGTACAAACACTGCCCTACATCTCATAGAGACTAGAGACCTTTAATTCTGACCACACGAAACATCACACCTCGTTTTGTACTGGGTTTTTTATTTTTTTTTGCTTTGAAATGCCCAACCTGCATCAAAACAGCTCGCCCTGTCTTTTAAACGGCTAATTATTAGTCGCCATTGGGCTGTCAATGTTATTAGGCGTATTTCGGTTTGCTGTAGTGCGCGTCTGTTTAGATTATATCTCTTTGTTTAGATCAGTATCGGCGGACGCTGCGTGATTGTCTTTATTATAAGAACGCCTTGCGTGAATTACAATCGGAGGCGAGCCACTAGAGGACACGGACACGCGCAACCATGTTTGAAACCAGAGGAATTCCCTTTATATTGCTTGACATCGCGTGCCTGATACTTGGTAAGTATCATTCAGAAAATTGTATTTATTAATCCCTTGGATTTTTGCATTGTGTGTGGGTGTTTACCCATGTTCTGAATCTTACAGAGGAGTGTCGATAATTTATAACACACAATAACCTATTCAGGACACGACTCATACTGGGTTTGAATTGTTTATATTTCAACTGTTTACATTTCGATTTAGACAATAGTGCAATACCGAAATGTGCGGATGATATTAAATGTATATAAGACTTCATCAAGACCCTTCAATTGTGTACAAGGCGTGTTTGACTTCATGCGGCGCTGCGGAGATCCATCGGGTGACATCATACTACCACGAGAGCGAGTCTAAATAGCGCCGCTGCCGAATCGCTCTCGCGGTATTTTGATGGCAGGTGCCAATCCTTTTGCGCAGCGCCGCGTGAAGGCGAACACGCCTACATTGTTTCCATTTATGTAACTTAATTGCACGCGATTTAACATCGCAGGCGTTGCTCACACAATAACAACAAAGACACCCATAGTATGCGTCATGATGCACGCTAAAGCCTACTGAAAATAGGGTTCCAACGTTAATGACAGGGCGTTACCTTATTGCAGAGTCTTTTATGCATAACAATGACTCACCCACAAAATTATTTTTGAGGAACACACAACTAAGAAATCCATACAAATCTTCAAATCTTTAAAAATATAGGATAAGCAGTCAATATATATGTTTATATGTTGCGTAGCATATGTGCATGCATACATAACATAATAATGGCATGTAGAATGTAGAGTATTACGGGACACTGGTAAACATGGTAGACCTACAGTAAATTCAAATTAGCTAAAATCGCTGATTGTGAGTATAATCTTTATACAATGCTATATAGTTTTCACAAAAGACTGGAAAAACAACAGTATATTTTCTACTAAAGAACCAAACTTGGAGTTTAAAAAAAAACCTATTGCCATCTGAGTCACACTTTAATGCTAATTTGAAGATTTTGCATTATAATCTAATCATTCTCATTAACCAAAAGGCGTAACAGTGGTTTGCTTTTACATTTAAAATCAACTTTACAATTATTTAATGTGTAAAGTTAATCATTCGTTTGTTCTCTAGGAAAACTCGTGGTATTTTTAGGACCATACTCTACCAGCTAATCTACAATACACAACATGATTTTGAAACTAATATTGGAACATGTGCTGGTTATAACTCTTGTACACAAAGCAGCTTATATTCATGATTATAGGAGAAGTAAGTCTCATGCCTTTGCGTTGATGCCATTTTTGCATAGGAAAATTTATTTACATACCACAACTACTGTCTGAATGCAAACTGGGATAATGCATGAGAAACTACTTAGTTTAAACCAATACTTTATCAGTTTAAAGGTGTTTTAAGTAGGGGGTTTTGCCATTTTTATCATGAAAAGTTGCTTTAGCACAGAACATAGTCACAGATTTAACTTCAATGGAGCTTGTTTAAAACATTAACCAGCTCGTGTTTGAATGATTTCTTCTATCAGGCTCCACCATCCAAGCTTTATCTATACACACTTGGCGTCAATAATAGACTGTGAGAGGACCCTCAGGCTTTTTGAATGCTTTTGTTGTTTTTCCGTAATGCTTTACAACAGAAGCAATAATAGGTTGAGGCTATAGAGGACTCAAAGTTTACATTCAAGCTTTAGCGTTAGACTTTAGACCGTCAGAGCCAATTTGGTTGATATGACGTGGATAAAGATGTGTGTTAGGGTCAGCAAAACATTGTTAGCATTGAAAAGACAGCATATTAGACAACAGATATTAACAAGATGCTGCAGTTCTATAACTATATCTAATAAAAAAGCCTATTGTGAATTGCTAAAAACTGATGATGATTCTGTGGTGGCTGGGCTTTGTATACAGTCTTGTGAGGTACTTGCCAGCATTTTTTATGCTGAAGCAACCAGGGAAAAGTATTTTTTTAAGCATGATTTCATCTTAAGAAAAAGAATTTATGATACATTTGATGTCAGGATTAATTTATGGTAGGAAATATGTTGTTTTATTGCGACTTTAGCCAGCGACTTAAGAGTTATCAGTCTTCCCCCTTTAAAGGAAAGCTTGGATTTGGTCTTGTATGACTTGTAGCTGCACAAGGCATCGTAAACATGGCCGGCAAATACGACCTCCCAAAGGAATAGTTTTGGATAGTTCAGATATAGTTTTGGCCTAAATCTCGCGAGATGTTGGGTTTAGGGTTAGGATCAGGATGAAAACAGCGGTTTTGGCTAGATAGGATACAGCTACGGGCTAAATCCTAGGAAATGTTGGGTTTAGGGTTAGGTTTGCGGTAGGGATTAGGTTAGGTTGCGGGCTAGAATTAGGATAAAAACAGCGGTCCTGTAGATGGGATACAGATATGGCCTAGATCTCGCTGGATGTTGGGTTTAGGGTTAGGTTGCGGGGTAGGATGAAAATAGCGGTCCTGTCTATAGATGGGAAACAGCTACGGCCTAAATTCCGTGAAATGTTGAGTTTAGCGTTAGGTTTCGGGGTAGGTTTAGGATGCAAACAAGCGCTTCTGTCTAGATGGGATACAGCTACGGCCTAAATCCTGGAAAATGTTGGGGTTAGGTTTGGGGGTAGGATTGAGATGAAAACTGTTGTTTTGGCAAGGTGGGATACAGCTACGGCCTAAATCCTGGGAAATTTGGGGTAAGGTTTGGGGGAAGGACTAAGATGAAAACTGTCATTTTGGCAAGGTGGGATACAGCTACGGCCTAAATCCTGGGAAATGTTGGGTTTAGGGTTAGGTTGCGGGGTAGGATGAAAATAGCGGTCCTGTCTAGATGGGAAACAGCTACGGCCTAAATTCCGTGAAATGTTGAGTTAAGCGTTAGGTTTCTGGGTAGGTTTAGGATGCAAACAGCGCTTCTGTCTAGATGGGATACAGCTACGGCCTAAATCCTGAGAAATGTTGGGGTAAGGTTTGGGGGAAGGACTAAGATGAAAACTGTCATTTTGGCAAGGTGGGATACAGCTACGGCCTAAATCCTGGGAAATGTTGGGTTTAGGGTTGGGTTTCGGGGTGGGGTCAGGTTGAAAACCGTGGTTCTGTCTAGATGGGATACAGTTACGGCCTAAATCCAATTAAATGTTGGGTTCAGGGTTAGTTTTGAGGGTAGGATTAGGATGAAAACGGTGGTTTGGGGTAGGTGGGATACAACTTTGACCTAAACTTGCAAGATGTTTGGTTTAGAGTTAGGTTCAGGGCTAGGGTAAGGATAAAACAACTGTTCTGGCTAGATTTGATACAGTTATGGCCTAAATCACATGAAATGTTGGATTTAGGGTTAGGTTTGGGGTTAAACCGGGGCACAGCCTGTGAAATTTCACAAGATTTTGGCTGTTGCTTTATCCCTTTTAGCCATAACCAAAAGTGATATTTGGCAGCATGCAACTTGTATACAATTTGTAGTGGGCTGACTCATAAGAACAGACAATAGCCTTCACATTGAAGAACAAAATGATTAAGCCTATGATCTTGGTAGCTGGTTTTTGGTAGATGATGATTTGGCATCTTTTCTCCATCGTCATATACACAATGACGTCAGTGGAAAAGGACATTGGATAAAACAGTGGTAAGATGATATCCCCTTTAAATAATGAAAACTCAAAGTCTATTTGAGCAGCAGCAGTGAGGTGTACATTGTAAACATGTCATTATAAACCCACAACCGTCATGTGTAATTCCTATCTCAGGTGGAGCGTTCGAAACGTCAGCCGCCAATCGCCTACACCGGGAATCAACCCTCGAGTTTGATTGGTTTGTGAACTCTTTACTGAGTTGTTAACCCACTGTTAACCCTTTTCCATCTACAGCTGGGCTCCCACTTGCGGCATTTAACCTGGGTAAAATCAAACCTTATCAGCGGGGCTTTTTCTGTAATGATGAGAGCATCAGCTATCCCTTCCACAGCAGCACAGTTACCTCAACTGTGCTTTACACAGTGGGCTTCACAGTTCCCATATGTAGTGTAAGTAATCCCAGACAGCATCCACACAAGACATGCCCAGGGTCCTACCTTTTCTAGTTAGTACCGCTGGCTTTATTTGCCTATCTGAGACATTTGGTTATCGTGATCAGTCATGTTGAGGTTTTAACTGCCGGCTGCAGCTGCTGAAGTGGCTCATTGTTTAAGTGGACAAACAACTAAATAGACATCATAAAGCAGCTGTTTCAACATAACTCCTGACTGTTGAACAGATGCAAACTGACGTTTGAGCTTTATAGCTAGTTAAACGGCTTTTAAAGGTTCACCACCACAAATCAGATTGTAAGTGTGAGGATACTCACAAAAAGTAAAACTAGACAAACACTTTAGCAGCTCATTGTACCCAGGCAGACTTTTATTTTTACGTCTTAGGATCATCTGGGCATGTTGCTTTAAATCAACTTAGCAAAGGATGTCCACTAAGTACAAGAAATAGAAGTAGGTGCTTTAGATTTTTAATATCTATTTAAACACACCCTACCTTAATCTGCCACTTCCAAACCTTTTGAAAATGTTTTTTTAAGACGTAAATTGGGCAATTTGTGGTTTTCATCATGAAAGAGTTCGGAGGTTTTCCCATCACATAACAAGCACTTCATGAATGTATTTTAAGAGAGTCAAGGATTGGTCACAAATCAAACAAGGTCTAGGCCGTGTGTACACCAAAGCATTGAAAGAGGCTGAAAATGCCAGACACACGTCTGCAACACAATCTCTTGAATATTCATCCGTATTTTATGAGTTGGCTAATTCGTATTTATTCATACGATCACACATTTTGTAGAATTTGTTTAGCTCCTGTGACATTGGGGTTATGGGTGGGGTTTCAATATGTTTTTTTTATGATAATCGTATGTTTTTGTACGATTCACTTTGTACAAATTAATAGGAATTAGCCAACTTGTAAAAATGTATGAATTCCTGTGAAATCACGTCCCTGTAGACACTTATTCATCTGAGATGCTTTGATGACACTTTTGTTTTGTTTATCAGTTGTTGGTTGCTTGGTGTGGTATTTATCCTGCCCCTACTCCACTGTGATTGGACGGCTGAGGGGAAGTGACATTGATAAGTGCAGCATTTTACCCAAAGTTACCAAAAATCAGTGACTGGTAAAAACACAGAGTTCCCGTAGTACGCTCAAACAATTAATCGCAATTAATCGCATACAAATTTAAAGTTTGCGTAATTTATATGTGTGTACTGTAATTATTGTTTATATAAACATAATACAAAATAAATGTATATATATATGTATGTATATATATATGTATGTATATATATATATATATATATATGTGTATGTATATATATATGTATATGTATATGTATATGTATATGTATATATGTATATATGTATATATGTATATATGTATATATGTATATATGTATATATGTATATGTATATATGTATATGTATATGTGTATGTATATGTATATGTATATATATATGTGTGTATATAAATAAAAAATTATGTGCATGCAGCACATTTGACAGATGTCTGTTTTTGGATCATTGTTCCACACTGAATTGTGTTAAAGTGCATTCGGCATAATAATTTGCTGCAGATTTTTCATATTTTTTTTTACTTGTATAAGTATAAGCGCTATATAAATGTAACTAATTATTATTATTATTATTATTAAAATATATATAGTTTAAATTATATTTGTATATTTATACAATATTGTATTAAATTATTATTATTTAATTTATTATTATTATTATTATTATTTATTATTATTTATACAATATTATATTAAGTACACGGTGTTCCAAATTATTATGCATGTTAGATTTAAGATTTTATTTAAAAAATCAGGTTTTAAAGAACTTGCTTTTTGTTTTATTTCCCATATTTTTTTAGCTAACAGGTATCAATCTTACTCAGGTTTATTCATTAGTTTGCAGGGAGATCTTAGTTAAAGGAAAAACCTACTTGAAACATTTGTTAACATTAATTAAGCAAGTTGTAGTTCTCATACAATATGGGTATGATAGAAGATCTTTCTAAAGATAAAGAAGTGTGCATTATCTTTAAAAAAAAAAACTATACATTTTCTATAACAATTTATATTTGGTGTAATTGAACAAAAATCATTGAACTATTACAAGAGAATTCCTAAAAAAAGGGTTTTCCCTATGGGATATAAAAGGAATCATGTCTTCTGAAATAAGTTACTTTCGTGCAAGATAATATACCATCCCATGCTGCAAAAAGCACCGCTAACTTGATTTAAATTCATATGGGCATAAAATAAGAAAAAATCACGTCCACCATCATCCTCTGACCTATTAAGAGCCTGTTGAGCATCATCATATTGAAGATCTGTGAGGTGGACAGCAATATAATTAAGTAATTAACTTTGGCATGCAATACTAGCATCTTCAAGTGAAATGAAGACAGAAACCATACATAGACTTAAATGCATAGTTCTTTAACTATACATAAAGTTCAACGAATGGGAGAGTTGAAGTCGTGTTAAAGATATGTTCATATATTATTATGAAACTGTAAATACATTATTTGTTTACATTGTATTTGTTTTTTAAAACAAAACAAATCTGTGCACATCCTGCATAATAATTTGCAGCAAATTTTTCACATTTAATTGTTTTTACATTTTTATTTATTTCAATTTCATTTAAATATAATAAACATCCACACTGTCATATTACTGTTCAAAGTAAAATAAAATGTGTAAACTTACTGACTGTATTGGAAAAATAAATGACATGTGCATAATAATTTGGAACACCGTGTATAATATATTTATGTACACATACACACACACATACGTTATGCAAACATAAACTTTTTTGTTGTGCGATTAATCATGCCCATCGCTTTGCCAGCTGCTGGTGGTTTATAAAAATTATGCAAACTATTGAAAATAAGCTTTGGTGTGCACACAGCCTTATATTACTTTTTTGAGTACATTTTGGCATCAAATCAGTTTTAAAATAAACCACTAAAATGCAAACTAAACCGAATAAAAGGCCTAGTAGAAGGTTTGTTATATCTCAGAATGTCTAATGTGATCAAGCCTAAATAGTTCAGGAATACTTTCCAAGAACGACTCGTATGACGCAATTTATTTAATGTTAATATTACAAAAGTACACAATTTCGAAGAGTGTTAAGCACACAATGTTCTCAGTTAGTGTGTGGTGTAAGTGACTCATTCCTCAAGTTTGATGAAAACCTCAATCACCCCATAGTGCAACATTTGGATTTTTAAAAAACCCTCAGCTTCTGCTTGCGTGGTATGCGAGCGGCGATCTATGCAACTAATCTGTGCAGCGCGAACCCTACACCTTTATCTGAAATTGCATACGGTCGGACTGTAGATTGCAAACCATGACAATGCAGTTCAGCTGGAGATAGCAAGATGAAACTTGTGATGTGATGAGCTTTAGATCTTCAGTGACCCTGGATAACATCTGATTCACACGGTTTACACCTTTTGCAGATACACAGATATTAATGTTGGAGACACACATGCATGCAACTCACTGGCACTGCATGTTGAGTGAATGCTTTAATCCCTACCACATGCTTTGCTGCCACGCTTTGGTGATTTTTATAACCCTGACAGGCTTGTAGTTCCTGCTGGTGATGTCTTACCACAGTCTTCCATGTTTGTGTTGTTTAAATGTGCACTAGCAGGATGGTGTGAAAAACCCTGGGTGTCAAGGTTGGAAAAATACTTTTTTTTTTTAAAAGAACAGCTAAATCCAAGACTTAGAGCATCGGAGCACATTGCTTTAGACTCTGACAAGATCTTCTCCTTATCATAGCGCGCCGTCTATTATCTGAGCTGTATTTGCAAACTTACCACGTCGACTTCAAAACCACAGGAGAATGAAAACAAAGCAATAAACCACTTCAACCAGAACAGCTTCAGGCTGCCACACCACCAACTTGCTAACTCTTTAATGTCTCCCCTAACTCTTATTTCTGTTCGAGCACCTCCAATTGGAAAACTTCGAGCTAGGAAGAATACCCGATTTGGGCACCTTTGCTAACCCTTGTTTTCTCTACCTGCCTTTCTCTGCTAGTTGGACTCCCATTCGCAATACTCACATCACAACACAAAGGGTTTAAACGAGGATTTTTCTGTAACGATGACTCTATCAAGTACCCGTATAAAGAAGACACCATTTCCTATCCGTTATTAGGAGGAGTAATGATTCCTATCACTGTGGTTACTGTAAGTGCCAGTCCGTCTCCTACACTAACAGATCACCACTAACTGCATCTCTATTTGTGTCTTTGTTGTTTACTGCATGCCGCTATGGGTCAGCACGACCACTTTTTTTTTTTTGGCTGGCTTTAGCACTAGAAACAGAAAATCGTGATGTAACCACAGTCCCTTGGATTTGGGTCCTGTATTTAGATATTTAAAGGGATTGCACAACCAAAATTAAAATTCTGTCGTAACCTACATGCCACTATTTCCGTAAATTCTGGTCTGTTTCCTTACAAAATTATTGTTACAAAGATATTTTGAAAATGTCTGTAACCAAGCAGATCTCGGGCACCGTTGACTTCCATACACTCTAAAAATGCTGGGTTATTTTTGACTTTTGGGTAAATATTAGAACACATGCTGGGTTAAAAATGGCCCCATACTGGGTTAAAAATGACAAAATGTTTGGTTGTTGTTAGGGATGCACGGATACCTATAATGGTATCGGCCTCGATACCACATTTTCAAAAGTACTCGTACTCGTTAAAAGTCCCCCGATACCTGGAATCGATACCAAGGTCTGAGAAATGTCTATGTTTGAGCGGCGTGTAAGGGGTTAATGCCTCGTGTTGTCCAAAGAGGCAGAGTTTACAACAAACTGGAAAACTAGTCCTTTGTTTTTTTGTTAAATTATATGACTAAAGCTGTTACCTGTAAATTTAAATCATGTTTTTTTATTAAGTACTCGGTATCGGCAAGTACTGAAATGCAAGTACTCATACTCGTATTCCAAAAAAGTGGTATCGGTGCATCCCTAGCTGTTGTTATGCAACCATGGGGTTTAATAACCCAGCATTGGGTCAATTTTACCCCAGCCGTGTCTTCTTTCCAATATTTACCCATTATGGGTAAAAATAACTCAGCCATTTTTACAGTGTAAACTGAAAAAAAATTATACATTGGAAGTGAATGGTGCCCCAGTTTTTTTTAACAATCTTCAAAAAGTCTTGACATTTTCCACCTTTATGAATTTTATAATGCTGTTGTAGTTGGTCAGCATCTGGGCACTATATGCTTCAATTATATAGAAGCATTCTTTAAAAGACCCATGGTTGTGGTTCACATGAGAAAGTCATACAGGTTTAAAAAGGCATGTGGGTAAGAAAATGATGATGACACAACTTTCATTTATGTGGCTTTATGACATTCGAGCTTTAAACATTAGTTGAAGTTAGCAACTGTAGTTCACTCGCGTGTCTGTAGCAATAGCAGTAGACAAACCAACACATTGGAAACAATGTCGCTGGCCGCATTCCCACAAAATGATAATTTTCTCTCAAAAGGCCATACCCCACAAAACTCACATGACATGGTTTCAGTTCTGAAACGTGTCTGTAGAGCAGAAGATTGCCGTTTCTGTGGTTACATCTCATAACTGTTTCTAAACGCAGTCCTATAGCATATAAAATCCAACACTATATCCTCCAACTCAAAGTTTACCTTAAATGGTTAACATTTCCTTCATACTAACTTTACGACTTCTACATAACCTCACAGTCACCCATCTCAGCTCGAAGCATGGCCTGTTGTGATTCGGGTTGCTGGTAATGTGCATGTATGAACAAAAAATTTTAACAAAACTTTCCTAACCCCCTACTGGTCTCCTAGCCTGGCTTTAGTTGGTGATAAATGCTGGCTTTAGAGGGGTTTTAAGTTTTAACCAGCTAAGAGCAGCACACCAGCTTAGCTAAGCTAGCCAAGCTTGCAGCCTGATCAAGCTGGTTTGAACAGTGGCCAAACCCTCCCAAAACCAGCCATTGGACCATAGAGTAGATGCCATATTTACTTTGATGCAAACTAAAACAAGACCGTGAAGGGTCAATTGTGTATTGGTCTTGATCATTCAAACCCGGTGAAACTTAAAAAAAACAAATGTACGCATGACCTTATGGCAGTACAGCATGCAAACTGTACTTTATGTCCTCACAGCATCAAATCTAATATGGCATCTACTATGACTAATGTCAAAAGGGCTTAGCATGGGTTTCTGTGACAAAAAAACACAATATGGACAAAACCAGTGGTGGCTGCATTGTCAAGTACATCTACCTGTACTGTTCAATCTTATCTTCTATTCTTGTACCTATGGGCATCCTTCTAAGATTCAAAAAACAACTCTCAATGATATCGCAAACACAAGTTGTTGATCTTATCGTGAGAATGAAATGAAATAATGCTTCTTTCCTTGCACTTCCATCACAGATGATCATAGGGGAAAGCCTTTCAGTTTATCTAAACCGCATCAGATCAAAGTCTTTCTGCAACAAATACGTGGCCTGCATCTATAAGGCCGTCGGCACCTACGTGTTCGGTGCCGCCGTAAGCCAATCGCTCACGGACATCGCCAAATACTCCATCGGCCGGCTGCGGCCACACTTCCTGGACGTATGCAAGCCGGACTGGACGAAGATCAACTGTACGGGAGGGGCTTACATTGAGGATTTCGTCTGCACGGGGGATGCAACCCTAGTCAATGAGGCCAGGTAGGTTCGGTTCCTCAAAGCACTTTGTTTCACATAACATAAGTTGGGATTGATGTTACTGAAAGGTGTCCGGTTAGCAGAACCATTTCAGTGGTGACCTTATATATAGGGCATACAAGAACATCCCTTATTAATAAAATGAAGGGCTTTCTTCAACGTTATGACGTTGAGAACACCCGGGCTGTAGCTATAACTGTGGTTCATGAGGTAGAGCTCTTTCATCCTGTTTTGTCCATTTCAAGAGCACACAGTGTGGTGGAGACTTCTGTTTGGGTTATTGGGCTGGACCCAAGGCCAGCAGTATCTCAGGCCCTTTCAAAATGTTCTCATTTACTGTGGGTGTGGTTCCAGCGTCTCCGTCTTTGGTGGTGGTCCAGTGTTTCCCTAGGAGACGATGTTATTAATAGAAAAATATAAAGCAGTAGAGGGTCTGATCCCAAAATTACCCAGGTCACCTTTCACACAGAAAGGTCCTTCTCGGAAAAAGGGGTCTTCTTACTAAGTAGGCATGCAAATTTGGGAGTACCAGTTAAGGTCATGTTCAAATATTGTAGGTCTAATTTATTGAAAAGAATAATTGATGTAGATTTTCATTTGTTGGTGATGCCCTTTTAAGAAGAATGTCAGTCACTGGGGGAGTACCCTTTGAAAAGGTCCTAATACGTACCCTTGCGGTACTAATATGCACTCTTTGCTCTTTTGAGGTACTAATATGAACTCTTTAGGTGCAAAGGTGTACTTTTTGAAAGGGTACTGCCCCAGTGACCGTTATAAACAATTTCTTCCGACTACAGTTTATATACTACACCTCACGATGATTTACTTCAGCCCAACTTTGCTTTGCATCTCATGACTCATGTTATTCAATCGCAAACCGGAACATGCAGATCTGACCTCATTTCAATTTGAATACAAGCCCAGATCAGAACAGAGTATGTTATCAGTTCCACAACATTGGATATCAGCTTCGGTAGCTATTAAGTAAATGTGGTTTTCCGTTTCCGTCTGTTTTTCGGGAAAAACTAAAAATGTTGGCATAATTCCTTTATAGCGTCAATCGATGGGCGCATGCTATGAGTGACCTAAGTTTAAAGTAAACAGGAAGCCACAAAAGCCTGCTTGATAGACCACCCTCCATTCTCCAATCCCAGCCTCCACAAGTTAACACGTCTCTCCCCCGTGCATTCATTTATCACCCGGAAAAGGGTGTGTATGTGGGACCAAATGGGACAATGCAAATCTCTTCCCAGCATGGGGCTCAGTGTTATGGTTCAATCTTAACAACACGTCAAAGTAACTCTCAGTTTGTGTTTGCAGAGTTACAAAACAAATGTCAGCTCCATTTATGGCTTCATACCATTGCACAAGCGTGTCAATGTGTGTGTCATCAAACAGACCTCCAACTTTGCAGATATTGACCCCTTGATCTTTGTGTTGCAGGGTCTCGTTCTACTCCGGTCACTCCTCGTTCTCCATGTACTGTATGCTGTTCCTGGCAGTAAGTGGCATTGAATTTCATTTGATGGAATTGTATCTTTTCATGACAATTGTTCCCCTCCATTCTCATTACAAAACAATGTAATCTTATCTCTGTAATATATAAATATACAGTAATATATTAATAATATAAATGAACTAGCAATAGGAAAGTTACAAATAAACTTGGGATATTAAACATCTTGAGTTCATGTGGCATTGCGCAGACCGATCGGCCCATAACATCAAAGTATCTCGAGATTCAAAAGCAGCACTTTAGTGATAGTTCGAAGCAATATGGCGATCAATTGGCGTTGTGCGGCATTCTGAACTAGTTCTTCACACGTGGACGTATGCAAGATGTGGAAGTATTAGCGTCTAACACACCGCTATGTTTTCGCTTCCATCAAGTCACACCGTGGGCTTACACTATAGACGGTATTATCTGACAAACGTGCGTTGTCACGGTTAGGCGCCTGACCTGAAGTGAACTTAAGGTCTGTAATAAGACCTAAAGTGACCCGGTGTTTGTATATCGGTCTGGCTAGTGGCTAAACAGGAACAAATACCTTGTCGAAAATAAAAATGTTTCACTTTCCTAAAAACGGTGAGGATGAATCATGGCTGTGCGAAGAGAGATTTGGCAGCCAGGCAAGAATTTAAGGGTTTATAGCTAACATTGTATGCATTAATTTTACACCGTAACGTTAGCTCAGTGTAGTATGTTGAGCTTTAGCGATCATCTGAACTATGGTCATTTACTGGTTATTTATGTAGCCTTGTTATCAGAAATAATCTACTCTAGAAGGACTCTGTTGTTATTGATTTTCTGCATAAGTCTACAGGACGTTAAAGGTGCCAAATAATGCATTGAAATAGTATGTTAAATTGTTCTTTGTTATCTACATAGAAGGTATGTAATTTTATTAAGTGCAAAAATTATCCAGAAACATGTCCATTACAACCATAGGATTTGTCCTCACAATGAAAAGGTCTATTTTTGCCCTATTTGTAAGGGTCATACATAATAATATTGAGCTTTGCTCTGCGGCTCATGCCAGTAGCTCACATTAGTAAACAGACCTTATATGTTTAAGCCTGTATCAGACGAAAATATAGATTTTGAGGAACAACTAATTGGCAAGTTTGTGTTTTTTTTCAGTATGGACCTGCAAAACGTAACGTCAATAGTAGAACTTCAGCCTTAATGCTAGCATATAGCTTTAACTAGCACAGTGTTTCCCAATCCTGGTGCTTGAGGACCCCCTGCCAGAATGTTTTAGATGTCTTATTATTCAGTCCTTCCAAAAAAACAGTTTTTTTGTGATTGTTGCGGGCAAAAACCCTTGATCTTGCGGCATGTTTTCTTAAAAAATGCGATTGCATAAATATCTCGCATATTCAATGTGAATTTATGTGATGAAATTTAAAAAATTGCGGGAACTTGCAAAAACAGCTTTTCAATGATGTTCACGTCACTTCATAACGTTCCCATGGCAACAGGGGACATGGCTGGGCTTTTTCAGCTTTCTGCTACGAAAATGCGGGGATTATGAAATCATGCGAGCCCCGCATATTTTGTTCTCGAAAATCTGCAATTTATGCTGCGAAAGTGTAGCGTATTTGAAAAAATGCATCCCTCGCATAATTATGCAGACTTTGGGTGATTATGCGTTAAATCATGCGATTGCATAATCACGTTTTTCTGGAGGGAATGATTATTTAACACACCTGATTTAACTCATCAGCTTGCTAGTGAGACATGTTTACCATCTTGGAAGGAGGCTGATGAGTTAAATCAAGTGTTTTAAATAAGGAGACATCTAAAACGCTAACTCCGTAGTCACAACTTTGTTTTTTGCATTTTAGCAACTTTGTAATCGATTTAATGTGTACTTTAATGAGGAAACAAATGCGTTTATGGCTCACAATGTCATTACCATGTATAGAGCTCTTATTATTCATCTATGCCTAGTAAATACAGTTTACATTCTATAGCACCTTTAAGTTTAGGCCACAAAAGTGCTGCTGAAACAGCCTATAATGTTATGATTATAAAAACTTTACCTTATTACATAATTTGAGTCATGTCAAATCGATTCCTATCGACACTACAGATGAAGACAACAACTTTCAACGCTCTTTATCAGCATGACATATTGTGCCTTTAATGCCGGTATAACTGCTTGTGTTCATTGTGCATCAACTACACTGTCGCTGGGGTGGTACCCCAAGGTACCGTTTTGTACCTTTACAGGTATATAAACATTATACAATGTTGTACCTTTTGGGGTACATTACTGTTCCTTAAGGATCTATTTTGTACCTTTTAAAGGTACAGTTAACTGTTTTGTACCCCTAAAATTTAACTGGTACAAAATTGTTCCTTAAGCTACACAATAGGTCCTTAGAGTATAATATTATACCCCATAAGGTACAACATTTCAATGTGTTTTATACCCATAAAAAAGGTACCTTTTAGCGTACCACCCCAGCGACAGAAAAAGGAACAACTTTGTACCTTTTTCTGACAGTGTAATGTTAACAGTTGTTCACTTTTTTTGTATTAGTGAATGCAGAAGTTTAACATTAAGTTTAATAAATGCTATTGTTCATTCTTAGTTCATGTTAACAACTACAACCTTATTGTAAAGTGTAACTGAAAACAAACCAACCAACTTTGCACTTTACAATATTGAGAATTAGGGGGTGCCAGGGGGATTGATTATGAAAATGTCAACACCAAATAATGGTTTTAAATTGTAAGTGTTGCAGTGGCTTATCAGAAATGCCAAAGCGTTCTAGTAAATCATGGCATTGTTTCTAAAATACCAGGAAATGAGAGCCATGCGGTGTAGATTTACATTCTGTACTCTCTTGATTCCTATTTGAAACCCCTATTATCTGTCGTGATTGTGCATTGATTTATCAAATTGCTCTTAAAGGCACCTCGTGATTTTCTGCTCAGTAGCTCTATTATCTTATCAGGAGAGTACAAGCATTAAGGATGTGTGACTAAAGTGTACACCACATGCAATAGCCACAGATTGGGTCAAAGTTCATCAGCAACCCTCGTGCACAACGTTTGTTCTTTCGTTGTAAACTTAAGAGTTAAATAATTGCCAACTTAACTGTTTAACCACATTCAAATGTAGATAAGATAAGCACAACACAAATCAAGCCTTTAAATGAAACTGAATACATTTTGAAAGTACGCTTTAAATAGACCTGCATTTTGATATGATAAGAACAACTTCTAGTTATTGAAGACTTTGCACAGTAGTCATGAATCATTTTAGAATAAGTAAAAACTTGATGCTATTGATATTGCCCGCTTTGACATGTCACGCCAACATTTTTAGTATGAGATAACGGGCACAACGTGAAACCATGTAGGAAAATACGGAAAATCACCAGACTCTAAATATGTTATGCATGGAAGTAAACACGACTGTTAGTAGCAAGGTCATCACACGAGGATCGGCATATCTTAATGCAGTTTATTTTTAACCTGAACTCAAATTCTTTCCTTTCTCTCAGCTCTATCTTCAAGCAAGAATGCAAGCCGAATGGGCTCGGCTCCTACGACCCACGTTGCAGTTCTTCCTGATCGCTGCATCCATTTATACGGGACTGTCCCGCGTCTCAGACTACAAACATCACTGGAGTGACGTCCTCATAGGTCTCATACAAGGAGCGATCGTGGCTATATTAGTGGTGAGTGATGCTGCTAGTGACATCATACGGTAATTCTGCTAATATTTAAAGGGACAGTCCCCCCCCCAAAAAAACTTTACTTGCCCCTCACATGGTTTTAAAAAACCCGTATGACTAACATACCCATGTAAAATAAGGTTTTTGTAAATGTCCAAAAACGTGACTTCTGTAAGCGGAGTTTAATGCAATGGAAGACTTTGAATGAAGAAGTAACTTTCTGGCACCTTTCAATTTTCAAGTGTCCCAATTATTTAAAAAAATCCCTCTGGACATTCAACAAAATATCTTTGTGTTTCACAGACACACACAGAGGTTTGCAAAAACAACAAAGTAATGACATTGAATCATATTTAAGCCTTTTTCCTCATACTTTCTAGCAGCAGACTGATATTTCAAGTTCTGCCACGCTGACAGTAAATGTTTCCGTGCATGTAACTAATCAACATTTTTCGAATCCTCCAGGTGTTTTTCGTGTCAGACTTCTTCAAAAAGAAAGTGGAACAACGTAAGGAGGCCGAGATCCCACACACCACCTTGCAAGAGACGCCTACCAACGGAAACCATTACGACAGCCCGAGCTAAGCTGAAACCTGTGTCGCGTGACCCGAAGAAGTGTGCACCCACTATGACCACTAAGGTGGAAACCTGTGAATGTAACTTTGCTTTGTGTTCTCCAACCTCCTCCCCATCTGCTGCAGGGGGCGGTCATTTTACGAACGCTGATCTACGTTGCCTTGGCTGGAGCTCTGCTGCTGCTACCACAGCTTTCTGTGTATCTCCTAAAACTAATATAAGTGTACCTCTTTTAAGCCACGAGAAAAACTTTTTAAACTATGACAAGAAAATCACTATACAGACTTTTTTATTAAAACGATAAAATGTATGTACAAGACATGTTGCGCTTTATGAAGAAAACGAGAACCTATTATGCTTGACGTGAACTCAAATAAAACAATAATCATGGGCTAGGTTAAATCTGTCTTTCAATGTCTTCATTCAAAAAATAATAATAAAGAACGGTGATCACAGGTAGAGACTAGCAGCAAACACAATATCCCTCTTAATCTTCGTGATACCTGTGGAAAAACAAAGAACATATATTAGTTTTAAAATGAAAACATTTGCATCCCAGCCACCAGATGGATCGTCTGCGGTCTGGGTGGAATTATTGAGTTATTTATATATATAAAAAAAAAAACTAGTAGGCTGCAATATTCATTTTCCAGCTCCCCTAGAGTTAAACATTTGATTTTTACCGTTTTGAAATCCATTCAGATGATCTCTGGCAGTACCACTTTTAGCATAGCTTAGCATAATCCATTGAATCTGATTAGACCATTAGCATCACGCTCAAAAATATCCAAAGAGTTTTGATATCTTTCTTATTTAAAACTTGACTCTCTTTTTATGATAAGATATTACGCAGTGCCCGAAAATAGTCCTCTGCTATTGAAAGTTACAAAGTGGAGTATTTTCGGGCAGTGCGTAATATCAATACGCCTCCTGCAGCCATGTTATGGCAGCAAAGTCCTTGATTATTACACCAGAATGAAAGTAAAGTTCCTAGCCATATCTGTCTAGAAAATCACAACTTTTAATTTTCCATCGGTCTTAGTACACGATGTAACTACAGAAGAGTCTAGTTTTAAACAGGAAAAATATCAAAACTCTTTGGTTATTTTTGAGCACGATGCTAATGGTCTAATCAGATTCAATGGATTATGCTAAGCTAAGTGGTACCGCCAGACCTGGAGATCAGCTGAATGGATTTCAAAACAGTAAAAATCAAATGTTTAACTCTAGGGGAGCTGGAAAATGAGCATATTTTCAACTAAAGTGGAGTGTCCCTTTAAGATGCCTATTAAGATACCCAATTATATCATCATATAATGACTCAAATTATGACTCAAAGTGAACAAATATTTGAGATCTAAGAGTGTGGATTTTTATATTAAATTTAATAAGTCTACAGAATCTCAGCACATGATCGATCAAATTCATTCACGGGTGGTTTACCAGTCAAGTGCTGACATCCATCTGCTCACAGTAAATTAAATATACTGTACACGTGACCTCTCTATTTAGCAAAATGAGTCACGCTGTCAGTCTATGACTTGTCTCACCCATTGCAAATTTGTTCTCCAGTTCTGTGTTTCCAATGGCCTTTGCCGCCTGGCACATCTGCCTTAAGAGCTCTTCCAATCTGCGCATGCAGCGGATTATACTTCCTGAGAGAGAGAGAGAGAGAGAGAGAGAGAGAGATTAATACTCTCATTGGGCGACCGATAACATGTGCACTCAATCTTTCTTGCTACATACAAACAACATTCATCTTTTAGGGTTTGTAAGGAAAATTTGTTTTTACTGGCATGATAGTTCTCCCAACTGAATAGACTGTGCGAAATGGAGATTTAAAGAGACAGAAGACCTTTTAACATCTTTATATAATGTTTGTTCCTCACAGAGTTTCATCACTTCAAGTACTTTGCTGTTTGCTAATGATCAAAAACACAGCCAAATTAATGGAGAGTACTTGGACGGGGGAATTTCTTTACCAAACATGAGATACGTGTTTTTGAAGACTACATCATGCTGTAGACACGGCCAAATTTCAGACCGAAGACCTTTGGGAGTAAACGTGCTGACAGGATGTTAAGAAACCTGATTTTTAAACATGCTTTAATCATACTGACCTTGTAGGGTTTGGACCAACTACAGATTTACAAATTTTTCATTTTTCAGAAATGCTACTATTAAAATATAGTAGACTTGCCATACAAAAACACCATGACGGTCAGTGTTTTAAATAGCTAAAAACATCCATATATAATAAATATTCAATTTACTGCCCGGTCAGGAACTCATTACCCCATAAATTAACTTCTCTGGTTTACGATCATTGCTTTAATCTAGTACCTTCAAACACATCCGTCATCTTGCATATTTGAGAGAAGGAGGAGCCGTTGGCCCAGGTGTAGACTACATCCATCAGGTGTGGACGAAACTGCTTCAGATAATCGTCTTCATCTATGTCCAGCTTGGCTTCTGCTGATACCTTAGCGATACGTTTTGCGCATTCCTAAAATCAAACCGGCATCAGTCATTAGTTCGTCATTTACATCAAGCTACTTACAGTATTTGATTTACAATCTATTCAAATGTATTGCATGCACTGATGACACTTCTTTGCGTTTGAATTTAAAACATATCAACCAACATCTTATTTTAATGGGCCAGCTCACCCAAAATGTACCTCAAAATATGCTATAATTGGATATGCCTGAATAAAAAAAAAAAAAGTCATCTACCTACATTATTTGGAGTAAAGTGTCTCTTTTTACAGAAAAATGTGTGCTCCACAACTTTGATGTCACCGGTGGGTCTGCAGAGTTTAAAGGGTTAAACCCATGACTTTTGTGAAACAATAAGCTAATGACAACAAACACGCCACAGTAAAATACCGTAGTTCAGTTGTGTGGTAGGTTTTGTAATGTGTAAACGGGTTACATGAGGACACTAAACAGAAAAAAGGTTTTGGGTCTTTTTAGGATCAGGCTGACCCGTTGGGATTCGTCAGTGTAAGCAGTACAGGGAGTGGAAGTGTTGTTTTGTAAACATTATGTGCGATAATGTGCGTACGTGCTGAAGAATTTGGGAGGCGTCCTCCCGGAACGCATTACCTGCATCTGACGCAGAGGTGCAGCCAGCTGCTCTGTTAGTTTGGGCATCTCGTTGGCCTGTGTGTAAATAAAACGGGTAATTAAAAAGCAAAGAAAGAAACAGGGCAGACCGTCAGAGCAAATATAGCAGTTGGACCCAGCGCACATTTAATCCACGATAAAGCAGAGTTTGACTTTCTAAGCCAAGTGTACAGCGCGGTTTGATCGAGACAAACACGGATCCAATGAGATATCTGCCAGGCTTCACGGGAGAGCTTTTTATTGAAACCAGAAGCATTGAGTCAGTGTGGATGAACTCAAATATATTCGCTTTTGAGATCAGAAAAACTGATTTGATTATAAAACCATTGACCTGGAATATTTAAATCACTCTACATACCTAGAATACTGCGGTATTTACATAGAATAGGTGTAATCATGTTTTATTGTATCACACCATGTTGACTGATGTGTGGTCACATGTGCATATCAATCATTTCACAATGGCCTTTAACTGGGTTCATCCAAACACAGCTTAGTTATATAAATCTTGTTTTTAATGTGTTAGATAATGTTAAAAATTGTTTGCCAAAGCACTTATGCCAAAGTTATCATTTAAAAAAAAAAAAAATCTTATCTTTTGGTTTGTGCAACTTGGAAAAATTATAGTATTTTCATTTTAAAAAAAATAGAGATGATCAAAACCTCACGCTTAAGTAAAGGGTTACGTAAGGGATAAAACATATTTGGGTTGATTTCTGAAACATCAACTTACAGTCCAAGTAAGATTTATTGGCACCATTTGTAAATATGAACCAAGAGGGCTGAAAAAAAATCGGCATTTTTTCCCTTATTGAGTTTTTAATAAAAAAAAAGTTTGCTATTTTTGTGCAGAAAAAGATTGTTGAAAGGGTTAAAAGCAGTAGTTCGCCCAAAAATGGTCCCCATTGATTTGACCAGTCATTTTTATTTATTCCCATTATAAAAATGAGCCCTATTTTTTGGATGGACTACACCTCTAACTCTTTCCCCGCCAGCATTTTAAAAAAAAGTTGCCAGCCAGCACCAGCATTTTTCACAAAAGTTTAATGCCTTCCAGAAAATGATCTTCTTTAAATATATAAACAAACAATATATCAGATGAAAGAACAGACCCTCTGCTTTCAAACAAAAAAAAACCCCGTTTCATCCTACCTTCATTAGTTCTCTTGTAATCACCTCTCAAACATGGGTAGGTTTCTTCAAAAACACCCAATTTTGAGCAAAAGGCTGAGATAATTCAATTTTTGCGAAGGACTTTTGATAGAGATCAGATGCAGAGCGATCTTTAAAACATACACAGAGTTCTTTCTCTTTCACGTGAGGTGTTACTTCCGTGTTGTATAAGTTGCGGTGGTGGATAATAGCGGTATTGCGGAAAGACGGGGAAGCGTTTTCTCTTAATTGGCCGTGAAAGAGTTAATCTGTGTTTTTTTAAAAAATAAAAAATCTAAATGATAAACAATGCCAATTTATTTCCACATCTGCCTTGGCTCATATTTACGCACTGTGGGTTCACACCAGACGAGAGTTCAACGATTTGCGCGAGTAGATTACATACTAAGTCAATGTAAAGACACGATCAGATGCACCCTTGCGTGGGGCGATGTGAGAATGATGCGATATGGGTGGTGCATTTGCCGCGTAAACACGCACTATTCGCCTCAAACGTGTCTTTGCCCAAGTTGAAAATATTCAACTCGAGCAAAAATTTGCATGACACGAAGTTAAATCCCGCGAGTAGTATAGAGCGAGTAACGCAATGCCCCGCGTTTGGTGTGTATGGTGCCAATTATAATTATGCCCAGGACTGTAATGATGCATACAGCTTCCCTGTTATGAAAGCTTCACCCTGAAAATGAAAACCCAGCTAAAGTCATTTTTGTGATTTACTTTTTTTTTTATTTAATGCAAAGATCATTCTGTGAAAATATAGCCCTGATATCTTTAATATTGACTGAGTAAGATCATGGCAAAGGTTAAAATCAATGTGGACTTTGATGCTCTAATCTCATCAATAGATTAGGAGACTTTAGCCTGGATTTCACAGACAGGCGCTGCGTCCGAAACCGCCTACTTTCATAATATATAGTAGGCGAGGTGAGTAGTATGTCCGAATTCATAATATTCCATAAACAGTAGGCAAAAAGTACTTCTTCCTGTGAGATTTTTGAAGTGTGCACACAACAGACTTCACTATCCCATGATGCCCTGGAACAGAAGTTATCCAACGAAGAAGAAGAAGAGGCGTCATCATATTAGGAAACGACGGAAAGTACTTCACCTCATTCAGTCGTACTGTCACAGTATGCGGTTTCGGACGCAGCCAGGGTCACGTATAAGATTTTACCCAATAACCCAACCAAACTAGTACTCCCCTACTAGTTATTTATTACACTATAAATAATAATATCACAGTGTATATACAATCATACCACCCAGCCCTTTCATAGTGCTGAAAGATCAGTTAATAAAATATTCAATATTCGTTCTTTATGTCTATGTGCAATATCTCTGATAGCTTGAAAGTATTGCACAAAGTCTAAAGTGCAGGATGTTATAATTTGGAGCAGAAAGAGTCTGTTTTTAATGTTCACTGGGGATATGGACAAAGGAGGGATTGCTTCACCCAGTCTTACAGTAAAAGTGCCACATGCTTCAAGGCTCTCAGTCTCGAGTGGGACATTTTTTATTTCTATTCGAGTTTTATCCCACTGACTCATGACAGGTGGAAGAGATCCAAACTGACAGCTTACTAAAGAGAGGAGACAGCTGTTACCACACAAACTGTTCTTCACAAAGATGCTTGGCATGCGTATTGCATACAACTGTGCGGTGCATCCCTTCGCGCCCCCCTCCAAAATAATTTCATGACTTTGAAGAATCTCAAACTTTACATTTGAATCAAACGTAAATAATACAATGCAGTGCTGTTGGTTAGTAGCCTTATTTTTCTAAAGGGATTGATAACACAGAATTTAAGGATTATCAAATGTCATAAAACCATTGGACCATCTCAGGCTTCCCTTGCTCCCAGTTTGAGAGCCACTGGTGTAAGGTGAGATGCAAATATTGTGCAACTAACAGCACCAAGTTGGATATAACCCATAGCCCTTATAGTTCTGGTAATAAGATTCATCTCAAGTCATTTGAGTACAAGCGGTCAGAGGAGGCCTGTCGCCGTTTACACATGATGGTAACATGCGTCTCAAAGATAAGACTTTAGCCTGGATTCACAGATTTCAAAGCCACAATTCAGACCACTGTCCCAAATATGTTTTTCTGGATGGTGCATAACCCTTCCTCAATCTTTTAAATGTTATATGTTAAAATGCCTCTTCTTACGCAAGTATTATGAAAAACTGGAAGAAAATCATCTGAGATTCCTGTAAGGACGTGGCACGCTCTTCAAGAGCTTTAAACAGAAACCAGGCCTTCACATTGTACAACACCATTCCCAGCATTCACAACCTTAATAAGCCAAACACAACAGAGTATCGGGCCCATGATCATCATAACCCATTGCCTTATTTGTTATATTGGCATCCCGACCGCAAACTCTTACGTTTTCCTGGAAGACGAAGCAGCTGAGAAGAGCGGTGGCCTGCTCTGCCGTCAGGTCGTTGAAGAGGCCGTTAAATATCATCTCTGTTAAGAGCAGCTCATCCGCACTGTGAACACACAAAAACATTGCTTTACAAACAAGAACAAGAACCGGTAGCGTTGTGAATTCAGTGAGCTTAGCAGTAAGATGCATTTAACATTTTCACTAGGCTGCCCAATATGTTCACAATGCATCTATAAAAACAAAAAATTCAGGAGTGAACATGCGTGCGTTTGCCGTGTGCGACTCTACCTGCTGATTTCGCACGCCACGCGCCCTTTCATCTCAATGACATCGGAGGAAGTGGCAAATCCCAGACGTCTCAGCACACGCTTCCTGCACTTCAGCTCATCCATCTGGAGTACTGTACGAGCTTTCTTTAGCTCACGCTTCGCCGTTTTGATGTCACCCGCAATCTAACACACAAACAACTCAATGGTTAGAAATGGTAACATCAACAGTGCTTTACAATACACAATCCATATGTTGGTCCGTCACTCTAAATGAAAGACGAATCATCTGCAGTTGGTGAACAAGTTGTAATAAGAAAAATTTTACCCTACCTATAATGTTTATCTAGGCCAGTGGTCACCAACCCTGTTCCTGGAGATCTACCCTCCTGCAAACGTCTCGGTTACTATCGTAACCTCGGTTCCCTAAGAGACGGGAACGAGACATTGCGTCCGCTGACACTATGGGAAACTCCTCCCTCCACAAGGGTCAGCTGACGCAATGTCGAGTGACCGCTCTCGAAAGGGAACGTCACGGTTACTATCGTAACCTCGGTTCCCTGAGAGACGGGAATGAGACATTGCGTCCGCTGACACTATGGGAAACTCCTCCCTCCACAAGCGTCAGCGGACGCAATGTCGAGTGACCGCTCTCGAAAGGGAACTTTAGATCCAACCCTGCTTCGGCACAACTGCCTCTAATTTCTAGGTAGCTTGGAAAACCTGGCAGCAGGTTCAGGTGTACTTGGATTGGAGGTGAACTCTGCAGGAAAGTAGATTTCCAGGAACAGAGTTGGTGACCACTAAACTAGACATCAAAACTGTGACTAAAATCATAGTGCGCACCCGGCTTGAGAAGCACGTCCTTACAAAAACAATGTTTTAAATAGTGTGACAATGTTCACAGAACACACCCAATACACACCCGTGTTTACAAAATACACCCTTAGAGATTTTCTCAAACAAATTACATCATGAACATTCACAAAAGCATCAATAATGACACGAAATGACATACGATCGGTAGAAATTGCTCATTTAAATAAGTGGCGCTGAACCAAGAACCCACCAAGACGAAATTGCAACACTGAAGTGATTTAACCCCCGGTTTCGGAACAAAGCAATCGATCTAAAGGTCTGAAAACACCCTTAACTCTTTCCTCGCCAGAGTTTAAAACAAAAAGTTGACAGCCAACACCAGCAATTTTTTTGATTTTCACAAAAGTTGAATGCTTTCCAGAAAGTGTTCTTCTTTAAATATATAAACATACAATTTCATCCAACCTTCTTTTATCACCTCTCAAATATGGGTAGGTTTCTGCAAAAATAAAAAATAAAATTTCAAAAAGCTGAGATAATTGCATTTTTGTAAAAGACACTTGCTAGAAATTTGAGTTTGACCTGAGTCAAAAGTAAGTTGGTAAGAGTGCCATCTGGTGAATAATAGCGGAAAAATGGATTGCTGTAAAAACTCGTCATTGGCAAGGAAGCGTTTTCTCATAATTCACGAGTTAAGCCGTCAATGGCGAGGAAAGAGTTCATTATAATGTTAACATTCTGACAATTGGAAAATTAAAATGTAGAATAGTAAAAAACTTTTCATTTCTATAGAATGAAAGAACAGCAGCACTTCGACCTTAGTGTGCAGTAATATTGACAGAAGTTTGAGCGAGAGGGTGATGATATTACTGCGCACAGAGGTCAAAGTGCTGCAAACTTAGTGCTCTTCCGCCATACAATACAGTTCTCATTTTTTTTTCTGCTAAAACATCGCCACATTTATTTTGTGCCACCATACTTACTCTCGTAACTACTAATGTAACAGTCTTTAAATAGGGGAAAACATGGAAGTGTTTGGGCTTCCTAAATTCATCCCTGTTTGGATCCTAAGGAATGAATGTGGCTAGGCTAAACGCTGTACAAAGATTAAGTGCATGCATTGAAAAAAGAAAGATATGTATTAATTTGTCTAATTTGAGGTAAGAACATAGTAAAATATTGAAAAACGGTGGTGTTCTCCTTTAAATGATTTCGACTCTAACAGATAATTAAATATGTGTGTAATATTGATCATTAAGTTAGAGGTTTTGTTATATATAATTTTATTATTTATTAAAAGAAATGCATTGTCCAGTCACTTGTGCAGTGCCATTTTTATGCCATCCCATCACATAACTTTTCCCATGGGCCCCCATTTAAAACAATCCTAGAATTGCCCCTGTATACCATCCACCCCTATAATTAACTAAATGTTTATGTAAATAAAGTCCCGAGTGCTAGTATGAGTTGAGACAAATGGTGTTGGTCTGAATTCATCAACGACAACACTGTGGAATGTCTGTGTAGGCCTAAAGCCATTATCCACTTTACAGCTTATCTAAGATGACTCAAACATCATTTACATGCAGACTGAGAACATGACATGGAGACGAGTGGAAATTATGTGAAATAAACTAAAAGGGCAAGTTTTTCTCACTCCCTTAGAAACCACAGCCTACATTCGACACTCCACACTTCAGCATTCAGTATCCCCTCATGTTTTACAGTGTATGCGCTAATGCAAATGTGCGGTCTGAATGTCACCACCTACATTCGTTAATGAAACCGAGGAACATGAGCTCACCACAGTTTTTAACTTAAAAAAAAAGCCATGATTATAATACTCCTGAAAACGTTTTTAATATCCTCCAGAGGAAACTGCATTCAAATTCAACAAAGGAAAAATATTTTCAGTAGATGTCAAGACAATATTGTGCTAAAAAATGAAGTCTTGCCAACTAAGTCGGGAGTTATGAGGTATGTGGAAAAAATGTGTAATAAAATGACTTTTTTCATAAGTTTATACTGTTGCAAAAAACCTTGCAAAATCTGACTTTCTAACTTAGTATTTTTGTCTTGTTTTAAATAAAGGTGTATTTTCTTGATGAGCAAAATGACTTAAGAAAATAAGTCTAGTTTTTTGACAAAAAATATACAATATAAGTGAATTTGTGCTTAAAGCAACACTATGTAGTTTCTAGGGCTGTTCCGAATACCATTTTTTGAGCTTCGAAGCTCTAGTAGAAATAAAATCGAATATTCGAAGCTTCGGAAGGAGGGGCTGAACATATTTTTCTCTTTAATAAAGGCAGGAATCTGTGTGTGTGTGTGTGTGTGTGTGTCTGTTTATCTACAGTTTTATGTGGCGGATGTGTTGCTGCGGACTCAAGGGAGTGTAGTGCCTTTCTGTTCGTGCAATATGGACATGTGACACGTTTAGAATAAACTTTAAGAAATAAACTTTAAAAATACTACAGAACAGCGCAAGCTGGAAGCGGCGTGCCTGTCACGCGTCCTGCGAGAACAGCATTAGTGAAACAAAACACAAGAGCAATACTTTTAATAAGGTAGCCTAACATTTTTCGAACAAATAAACATTCCCGTATCAGAAATTAGCAGCACAGTAATTACTGACAACGTAGGGTAGGCTATTTAAATAAAACAACGAAAATAAATGAACGAAGTTCAACAAACTGTAATAAAACGGTAGCATACTTTCAAAATCAAGTTTATTTATAACACTTACACCATCAATATGTTTTTTTCATCAGCAGAACAATAAAGAAGATATTTTGCAGAAACCCCAGTGCTCCGTCATGCAAGTCAACCGATCCGCACACTTTAAGAGCTAAAGCATATATATCCAATACAAAAGTAATCCCCCATAACTCTGTGTGACATATTGAAGTCTTGTGAAGCAAATCAATCAGTTTTTGCAAGAAACTGAACGTTATTTACAACACTATTAGCGTGAATGCCAAAGCAGGAAGCGCGCTTTCCGTTCGAGGCAATCTCTTCCACTGGTGCTGTTTGATGGCTGTTGACTATGGATGTTGGTCTCTCTGCGCCACCTACAGAGCGGGAGCGTGAAGCGCACTTCCTGCTTGGCAAAAGCTCTGCATTAACGCTGAAAAATATTTATATATATATATTCGAATCTCAAAACTGAAAATCGAATGTCAACCCACGGAACGAATATTCGAATATTCTGGTCCAGCCCTAGTAGTTTCCATGTAAAAATGACTTACAGCTCCCTCATGTGGTTGAAAAGTGCAACAGTGCCTGGTATCAGACACTCTTCTGCAGGCAGGGGGAGGGGCGGGGCTGTGTTTCCTACCCCCCACCGCCACTTTCAGAGTGTGCTTGTACCAGCTAGGAGGCTGCTCAGGTTGCAGCAACAGTACAATTTGTCCAGTTAAAAGTTGTTCTATCACTGAAATAATTTTAGAGACATTATTTAAAGGTAAAAAAAAACTACATAGTGTTGCTTTAAAACAAGCAAAAAGATCTGCCAATGGGGTGAGAAAATTAAGCTTAAATTAAGTGTTTAAGAAAAAAGAAATCTTATTTCAAAAAAAAAATTCTCAGCCCATTGGCAGATATTTTTGCTTGTTTTAAGCACAGATTCACTTAAATTTTATATTTTTTGTCTAAAAACTAGAGTTATTTTCTATTATCATAGTTTAAGATTTTTTTTATATTTCTACTGAAAACAAGACAAACATGCTAAGTAAGAAAGTCATTTTATGCAGTGAATTGCATTCCTTTAGAGGGTTTTGCAGCGAAAGAACTTCAAATACCAATGAAATGACTAAATTATTACTGAACCTAAACATGATAAAAAAAGAACATTTAAAATAAAACATAATATTGCATATGTAAGGTGTTACCAAGTCTCTTAAGGACAGAAAAACATAACTGAATTTCAAAAAAGTTATTCTCCTTTAAAATAAAATCTGCTTTGCATTAAGAAAATTAGTTACGACCCCTCGGCTGCTACAAGGGATTAGTTTGGGGTCAATACTCCAAGTCACTGAATCTTAAAATTTATACTGTAACACCCACACAAACAAATATAACTCAAGAAGTTTAAGCCTGCAGGGGCCACATCGAACAAAAAATGCTTATCCTACTAATCCCATTGCACAATGTGTACAACTATGTGGCCTTATGATTGTGTTTTGATCTGATATGAGCTCCCATTCACCCTATACTAAAGGCCAGTTTCCCACTTTTGTTCAATTCTAGTTGACCTTCACGATTTAGGCTACAGGAAAAGACACGCACACACCCCTTCTTGTTTGACTGAACCATAGACGCACATTTCAAGTGACATTTGTGACTCCTGCACATTATATCATGAATCTTAGTTATTGTTGTGGTCTCACACGTGGTCAAATGGACTCACCAGGGCTTTCTTCTCACAGAGGCTGTAGATGGCCTCCAGGTTAGGGTCACTGTGAAGGGGGTGTGTGTACATCCTGTGCTCGAACGCTTCAACTTTCTGGATGACCTTCTTTAGCCCTGGATCCTTGATACCCATGTCGTCTATTGGATCGAGCAGAGGGACGCCGTCTGGAAAACGTTTCTGCACCTCCTGGGAGCCACAAAGCAAGACAATGACTGCTTTCATCTTCTAAAACCTTTAATGACTATAATGACCGACATTCAATGCCTTTCATTAAGATGGTTAAGACGATCAAATGGGAAAAACAGTTGCATGGTGCCTCCTAGAGATTAGCACTCAAAACTTATTTATAGTAAAAAGTAAGGAAAATCAATTTTTATCATCATACGTTTCCCCGAGGTTCAAACTCATGACCTTTAATGCGGCAATGCGTTTACCACTGAGGCATACAGTAGCACAACTATACAATTTTTTGCCTTTTACATTAAATGTACAAGTGGTGACTAGTACTTTTAAACATTGCATTGTGGAATACATTTTGTTCAAGTAGTAGTTTCTTGCACATTTTGGATATTCGGTACATTTGGTGCACCGTGCTGGCTATATACTGCATTACATTATAGCCATGTGTGTATGCTGACCTGTATGCATTTGAGCATGCTCTGTCTGTTGTCATAGGGTCTCAGGTCTTTGGGTATGTAGAGACGGACTGAGCTGATGGAGGTGACGAGATGCAGCATCACAGGAACGACCTGAATGACAAACAAACAAAACTCAGATTTACATGATGCTCCTTCAGGAGTTCTCCTATCAGGAACTTTATGTTGTGGCCATATATGGAGCTAAAGCACAGCCAGAAGCCTCAATCTAAACACACTTCAGCAGACATTAAGCGGGTTTAAAGGGCCCACAGAGATGGGCGAAAAAAATAAGAGACATCAGCCAAAGTCATCTAACCTTAAACCTCTGGAGCTCCGGCTAAATCACTTAACGTTTGGAGGAGAAACGAGTGAACTATCACCATCATAGCTGTAGCAAAAAACTACTTTTTCAAAATATTTACGTATTTTAGACCCATCAGCCACCAGAGCAGAAACCTTACATGAGCTAAAACATAAAATGAGCATTGGGTGCCTAAAAAATCCATTACAAGGAAATGTTCAACATGCTACATTTAATTATATGCATGCTGATAAAATGACATACTGCTATGAAGAAACTATATGCATGCTCATAAAATGACATACTGCCATGCAGAAACTATATGCATGCTGATAAAATGACATACTGCCATGCAGAAACTAGATGCATGATGATAACATTAAATACTGCTATGCATACTTAAAACATGACATACTGCTATGCATGCTGGTAAAATGACATACTGTGACATACTGCTATGCAGAATCTATATGCATGCTGATAACATGACATACTGCTATGCAGAAACTATATGCATGCTCATAAAATGACATACTGCCATGCAGAAACTATATGCATGCTGATAACATTAAATACTGCTATGCATTCTTATAACATGACATACTGCTATGCATGCTGGTAAAATGACAAACTGCTATGCAGAATCTATATGCATGCTGATAACATGACATACTGCTATGCAGAAACTATATGCATGCTCATAAAATGACATACTGCCATGCAGAAACTATATGCATGCTGATAACATTAAATACTGCTATGCATTCTTATAACATGACATACTGCTATGCATGCTGGTAAAATGACATACTGCTATGCAGAATCTATATGCATGCTGATAACATGACATACTGCTATGCAGAAACTATATGCATGCTCATAAAATGTCATACTGCCATGCAGAAACTATATGCATGCTGATAACATTAAATACTGCTATGCATGCTTATAACATGACATACTGCTATGCATGCTGATAAAATGACATACTGCCATGCAGAAACTATATGCATGCTGATAACATGACATACTGCTATGCAGAAACTATATTCACGCTGATAAAAGACATACTGCTATGCAGATAATATAATTCAATATAAATGGTCACACTAATTGCAACATTTTGCATAATCAAGCTATATTATAAATGTTCATGGTTATTGCAAAAAAAGGGTGCATTTTCTACACACTGTCCACACAGTTTTGAGCACCAGCCAGATGAAATCTGTGTGAAATTGAGCTGTTGGAGGTCGTGTTTCCACAAATCCCAGAAACCTCACAACATCTGTCTGCTGACTTTGGATGAAACCAAAACACGCAATCGAAAACCACCATGAAACACTGGCCATGATTTCAAGCATGTAGGTTCAGATAGTGGCACGTTCTACAGCCTTGGCTTGGAAACTTCTATTTTAGTGGTTTCCTGTAAATGGCTATGGGAAAGAGCCTGGATGTGGTTTTAAATCAAAACTTAGCTGGTGTGGCTGCAAAAGCATGTTAAAAAAGACGAACTGATGGAGTGAGATTGGGAATCTGAGGAAATTAACATCTAAGTGTTGATATCTTACCTGCATCTCGCCCTTTTCTCCATGGGCTGCTGGTTTGGCCGCCTCGGTGGCCGCGTTCTTCACGCTGTCCTTGCTGCAGTGGACAAGAACCTCAACAACATACAACGGGTCAACATCACCAGGGGTAGCCTGCAAAAACACAACACGTTATGAGAGCCATATCATAATTATACTTTACATCTAAAAAGAGATAAAAATCCTTAGGTACCTTAACATTGGTCTTCTTTGAGAAATTGACGACTACACCCCAACCAAAATCCAAATCTTCTTTTTTCACCTGTAAGCGACAATGCCAAATACCCAAAATGACAGTGATGAGCTCAGCGTTTCACTCAAAGCTAAAAAAATTTCAGTGCTGGGAGCTTCAATTGGAAACGATTGAAAACATACGCCGGCAGCTGGAAAAACACTCCAGTGGACAATGTTGATCTGTGATTGCAACACTAATACAACAGCTGGAACTTAAATATCTAAAATATGTGACCCTGCACAACAAAACCAGTCATGAGTTGAATTGGCATTTGTAGCAATAGCCAACAATACATTTTTTTGGATCAAAATTATAGATTTTTTTATGCCAGGACTTAATTTGGAAAACTTTAAAAGTCGACTGTTCTCAATATAATTTTTTTGGCGTCTTCAGATTCCAGATTTTCAAGTATTTGTATTTTTTCATGCATAAAAACTGACCCCCATGACTGGTTTTGTGGTACAGGATCACATATCAGATGTATTTGTAAGTAAGAAACACTGATCATTTACCTTGACCAGTCTGCCAGGTTGCAGGAAGGGCAGGCAGTATTTAGGCTTATGAATAAACTCCTCGATCTCTTTGCCCAGTTTGGCCAGCTGCTGGCGGATTTTGTAGTAGGTCACCACGCTCTCTTCATTAGGGATTTGTATGCCATTGTACTCCTCCTCCAACTTTTTCATCTCTGTGAGAAACACAGACACATGAGAAAGACAGATCCCACATTCAAAAACATCACATCAAAATGATTTGCATCTCTGAATAATGCAAATTGTGTCATTTATGCACCTCATATCGTTCTTAAAAATAAAAACAAAAGCATAAATGTTGAAGAAGGTCCATGCTGCATGAACTGTTGCTTAAATTCTTACTTTCCAGAACCCCAGGCACAGCTCTGTAATGCTGAAACTGGTAGAAGGATTTCTCCAGCATGTACTCTGGATTGATCTCCTCCACACGCAGAAGATTCAGCACCATGTTGTAGGTGAGATGAAAAGCACTGTTCAGAGGATCAGCCGAACCCTAAGAAGACAGAGAGGAATTAGTGAAGTGACAATAAATAAAACAACAATGCCAGCATGGCATGAATCAAACATGATTCATTAAAGGTGAACTATTTTTCAATATGTAACATTAGTCCCTAGGTGTCCTCAGAATGTGCCCGTTAAGTTTCAGGTCCAAATACTCTAAAGATAATTTTTGGGTATGCAAGAAAAAGTGCTGTTTTGTAGGTCTCTCTTTAAAGGGGCCATGTCACAAGGCTTTTTTAAGATGTCAAATAAATCTTTGGTGTCCCCAGAGCACATATGTGACCAGTCACGGAAAGTAGGGACACAAGTCGGATCTGGGCATTTTGAGTTATTCACAGATTCTGAAAGTGCAGTTTCTAAGCTTTCCAACGATGTGTAACACATGGAAATCTGATAAGATTTGGAGAAGTTGTGGCCATTTGAATATAGGAACTCAGAAATACTCAAACCGAGAAAATCGAGACGAAAGGGACTCTTCTTTTCAGCTGGGGGAGACAATAGGGCTCATTTACATCTCATTTAGCTAAGCCATGCCCCCTGTAAAACCCTTTGTGAGATGTTCTAGCATCATATGTAGTATTTTATGACCAAATGACAACCCGCAAAAATAAACATGACTCTTTACCTTTGTGGGGATCACAAGTCGAATCCAGTCTGTTTCAGATTATCCAATGAATTTGTCCACAAATGCGTATAATCCGTGAAATATAGATTGTTTACATCAGATTTCGCATGAATGTCTGGTAATACAATATAATATATAATCTGAAGACTATTTAAATCGTAACATGTAAGGGTATATGAGTTTACACTCCGTTAAACACATGAACCCACCTTCAAAGTTTGTATTTAAAATAGGAAAGTAGTATAATAGATCATCCAAACAGCGCCGTCGAAAACGTGACATCCTTTAGAGATGTTACCAATGGCTCGCTTGTTCCTCCATCAGCCAATGACTTCATGGAAAATATTGATAGACAAAACATGTAGCCAATTATATGAAGAATACAACTATATCTGTGTAACTTCTGTGTGTTTGGACTCATGCTGCGCTGCAAGAACTGACATACAGATGACGTCAAAGTACCGTGAGAGCGAGTCGAAATTAAACTACTCCGTAAGATTTCTTGAAGAGCTCTCACGGTACTTTGACGTCATCCGATTGCGGCGCCGCATAAAGTCAGTGACGTGGCTGACGTACGATGCGGCTGACTGTTATTTGTTCCGCCCCAGCTTCTTTTATTTTTCTTTTGTTTTGTGCGCCCGAGCTTTACAGTCTGGGGAGACGCAGGCTATAAGTTTGAAAAAAAAAAAAAACTTAGCAAACATGTCTGAGGAACAGGGCAGCGCGTCACTACAGTCACGTGACTTCACGCTCGAGCCGGACGAGAAGACAATGCTGAATAAAGTCGTAATTCTGGTATTTTTGGACCAAACTGTATTTTCGATGCATCAACACAATCTTACTGACCCACTGATGTCACATGGACTACTTTGATGATGTTTTTATTAACTTTCTGGACATGGAAACCATACATAGATTTTCAATGAAGGGGAAAGCTCTCGGACTAAATCTAACGATAAAACATCTTAAACTGTGTTCCGAAGATGAACGGAGGTCTTCCGAGTTTAGAACGACATAAGGGTGAGTCATTAATTACATTATTTTCATTTTTGGGCGAACTATCCTTATTTAGTAGTCACGCTGTTCCCTTTGGGGGCGGAGGCGAAAACACAAGCTTATACAGTATGTAAATATACACACAGACAATGACGCCCCCCGCTGCACGCTAGAATCTCCGGAAAAACAAGCCTATTTTAACCGCAAAATGTACGCTTTTAAATATACAAAAACTGCTATCTCAAACATGGAGAGGCTTCTTCGTGATCTCAACTAACAGATTCTGCAATAAAACGAAAATCACAAATTTCGAAAAAAAAAACTTTGTTTCTCATTTTCTCGAAACTTGTGCTGCCGACTTGAGTCCCTGGTTTCCGTGACGGGTCACATATGTGAAGTTGTAGCTCAAAATACCATAGAAATAATTTATTATAGCATGTTAATATTGCCACTTTGTAGGTGTGTACAAAATGTGCCGTTTTGGATGTGTCCTTTAAAATGCAAATTGAGACTCAATTTTGCTGTGAATTGTTTTCATTCTCTCTTTCTCTGTGCACTAAATGGCAGTGCTATGGTTGGATAGGGCAGATTAAGAGGTGGTATTATTATAATTAGAGCTCCTTATGACATCATAAGGAGAGCCAAATTTCAACGACCTATTTTTTCACATGCTTGCATAGAATGGTTTACCAAAACTAAGTTACTGGGTTGTATTTTTGACATTTTTTAGGTTGTTAGAAGCACTGGGGAGCCAATTATAGCACACAGAGTCATATTTTCATGTCATGGCCCCTTAAAATGCAAATAGGCTGCTGTTTATCTCCCCGTTTCCTGTAATTTATGTCGAAAACATCCACCGTATTTAATAAGACAATCACCTGCATTATGTAAAGAAGATTTAAAGATGCCAAAGAATGCATTGATTTAATATGTTGCTTGTGCTCTGATTCTTACATTGAAGGTATGTGGCTTTATTAAGTGCAAATGATCCAGAGATGGTTTAACCATTTACAACCCTAGGATTTGTAGCTGTGCATATGTGAAAACAGATCTTATGTAGCCTGTATCAGACGAAGATAGAGATTTTGAGGAATAATCTATTAATAGCGCTAACTTAGCAGTCATAACATTGTACTTAATTTAATGTTGGGATGTACATCATGACTGTAAGGTCACAGTTCGTGTTATATTGAGATTGTTTACCAGCGGTCTTTTGCATTCAACAAGATTTACATAAAAAGGAGGAAACAAAAGTGTTTTGGACTCACGATATGTCACTACCTTTTTATTCATCTATGCCTTGGTAAATGCAGTTTTACATTCTACGGCACCTTTAATATAGAAATTATGACCTAGCTGTGGACTTTGGATGGTTGTGGGCGGGTGAACACCAACATCTTGTCCCATGACACTGATGTGGTTTTACAGTGATATAAAAATTTTTTTTTATCATTACAATGTGGTTGTATACACACACATTTGTGTTCATAATATATAAAAGTTAATTTTTCATATTAGGTGACCTTTAACATCCCAACAATTTTAAATCCATTCATTCTAAAAGCTTAGAACAAATTCTTGAAATTAATCCGATTTACAAACTCATTTTTTGCTACTTTAAGGTCCCGTTCTTTCTGTGTTTTTGAAGCTTTGATTGTGTTTACAGTGCGCAATATAACATGTGTTCATGTTACACGTATATTTTTAACACAATTGACTTATCTCTATAGCAATGTGTTCACTGTCCTAAAAACGTGCTGATGTCTTTCTTGTTCTATGAAGTCCCTCCTTCAGAAATACGTATCGAGTTCTAAATTGTGTAGTTTGTTTAGTGTGTTGTGATTCGATAGCAGCTTAGCTTGCCGTTAGCTTAGCTGGCGACTGACGTATTCCTGTGGGCGGAGTTTAGTCAAAAAAAAAATTCTACTGACGTCATTAAAGCAGGAAGTAGAGCCCTGTAGTCCCAACTGGCCATTTGATGTGGGCTTTAAAAAGAGAAATTCTGCTAAAGAAAATATATCCCCTGGAAGTGAAATTTGAGCTTTATCATTTTCCAGGTATTATTTATGCTATTATGGCAACATTACACACTAACTAGGGTTTAAAAAAATGGGATCAGAAAGATCTTGACCTTTAACACTTTCACAATGCTTAAGAAACATCTTCAACTCTCCATCTCCTACTCTTTATGAAACCTAAAGGACCAATAAAATGTATCCTTTTTAAATAGGCTGCAAACTCAGCAAAAAACATATGAAGAGCTCAGATGCAAAACTCCTCAACCCAAGAAATAAAAAAGAAACTCTTTAAACGTGAAGGCTTTGCAGGGAAAAATTAGAAATTGCCAGAAATGTCTTACTCATGATATGAAGATAAACTACAGTGTTGAGCAAGATTTCAACAGACCCCAAACAGAGATGGGATGCGGCAATGCAAGCTTGGAGGGGGAATCTACAGGGAAAGATTCTGGCAAGCAGGCGTGAGAGACTGGAAAACTTATGGAGTTTACATTCAAGAGAGTATCGATGGGACGGCCCGCTTGGAGAAGGTGCCAAAGGATTAGTGGAAGTTAAGTGGTTTAGGATCAGAGTTATTGCGTAAGCTCGTTGGCCACCACCTGAGCGAATTGTAGTGTTAACTGCTTAACAAACACAGAGGGGCAAATTATAGGAGGCTGCTTTGATTAAAGGAAAAATATAGTTGCTGATCTGTTACTGGACTATTCATTTTATGTGTGTCATATTTTAGGCTGCTAGAGGATTCACCAAGTAAGAATTTCATTGTATTGGCAACATGGAGTGTTTTATGTACATATGACAACAAACCTATCAATCTTGAATAAGTGTGCTTAATAACTGATTTTTATAAACAAAGTTTCTGATTGCAGTTGTGGTGGAGCCGCTTTGGCGCTTTACCTTTAGTAACTGTTTGCCAACAGCGGGGCTCATTTTCTCATCCACCATGAATATGACGATTCCCCTTTCGTCCATTCCTCTTCTTCCAGCACGACCTGACATCTGGATGTATTCTCCAGAAGTGATCTAACATGGGAAAGAGATGCATTTATTACTTTACTTCATTGCAAAATGCAGGCCAAAGTGCAGTTTTGTTGTTTCAAAACTGTCTTTAGGGAAAGTGTTGGTAAAGCATTGTGTTAGCGGCACAAAAGGTCATAGGTTCAACCCCAAATGAACAGAAATACTGATCAAATATATACTTTGCAATGCACTGCAAGTCGCTTCGGATAATAGCGTTTGGCAAATACAAAAGTGTAAATGAAACTTTGTTCTAGCTGTTAAACACATAACTGCCACCACTGTGTGGGTTTGACAAAGCTAAATAGGCTATACGACATTTTCATGCTAATAAGGTTTGACGCAATTTTTATTTTATTTGAAATAACAATGTATTTTCCTGCTTTACTGTAGGGCTGCAACAACTAATCAAATATTCAGTCGATAAGTAGGGGATTACACCACTATTTCCCTGATAAGTAAGGTAAGAAACATTAAATATTGATATGAAATATTTTATTTGCACATTTTTTACAAATGCAAGACCTTACACGAGGAAAACCTGTTTACTTTAGTTTTTAATATAACACAAGACGTTCAAATGTAAATGTCACGAACACACTATTTGGTATAATCATTTATAAATATAATGTCATTTTATAAAATACATACTTATATTTTATTTTTGTGTAATATTAAACTCAAAAAGATTTGCAGCATCTGGGTTACAGTGTGTTATTAGTTTTGAATGGCTGTTATCTGAGAATAAAGAAAATATGCAAATGTGGCAACTGGCCAATCAGAATCAAGCATTCCAACGAGCAGTGTAATAAAAGTCAATGATAAAAAAATGTGTTCAACAAATGTCATCATCGATTAGTTTGTTCGGTGATGTCACTTTACCCACAAAAGCAAAGGCAAAAAAGCACAATGTTTGTTTTTTGTGTTTAAAGAGTAACTAAACGCTAAACCAACTTTTTTTAAGTTAATGATCTGTAAGAATGGGGCTTTATTAGTGCTGTTCATTGATTTGAGTAACTTTTTTGACATTTGGGTATAAAGTGTTTCAATGCTACAATATATGGCGTAAAAACGTCTGAGTGCTGCCCCCTTCAGGTTGAACGGTGGCTACTGCAGTTGAATTTTCCTATTGCGGTAATACGGGACATAAGCGGTACATCGTGACGTAAGCAGTATCAAGCTCACCCCGCCTTTGTTACGATCTCACCACACCCTTGTTAGGAGCTCAGTTTCTCCCCTCTATCTTCGTTGGGGTCTGCCCACTTTTCTAGCATTTTTCAAATATTGCCAGTGGGTGGAGTCAGGCTCTGATCAGGGGTTTAGTTACACTTTAATATGAGTGACTTCGCACCTGACATTATAACCCTGATGGGCAAGTGATGTCACAGACCAAATTAATCAATAACAACGCCCGTTAAACACTATTTTTATTATCGAATATTATTGACTATTTGATGAGTTGACGCAGCCCTACCTTACTGTTAACTTAAAGGCGGGGTGTGCGATTTTTGAGAAACGTTTTGTGAAAAGGGAGTCGGGCAGAGTACCAAAACACACTTGTAGCCAATCAGCAATAAGGGGCGTGTCTACTAACCGACATCATTGCCTGGGTTGCTTATGTGTGGGGCGGGTCTATCAAAAGAATGTCCAGATTCTATTGGGGTAGGGGCGTGTTTGTTTAGGTGAAATGTCAACACTGGCTTTCAGAGATCGTGCACCCCGCCTTTAAGTTAACAATAAATGCCAATCCCAATCCATCTTACAGTGTGACGAACATTGTATTTATGACCGAAACGAGAATTCAACAAGACAGAAAAATAGCGTTCGACTTGATTGGCTAATAGACAGCGTGAGAGGAGGGCCTAAAAATGATTTAGGATAGGTGATGCCAATAGAAGTTTGCTTCACATAAGTTGATTCCCATAAATCCTTTAACTTGTGTTCTTTATTAATTTTTATATCTCATCATTAACTTTCTTCAACCAAGATGTTGGGTATTTGCTGTTGCGTAATAGCGCAAAAAATGACCATAAAATGTGGTTGATACTCGACACTTCCCTCCGGGAAAAACCTGCAGCTACTAAATAAGCTTTCCACTTGCCTTCAAACGTTCCTTACTGGTACAGCTTTGATTAATCACGACCTGGCATGAACCTCAAACATGTCGCTAACAGGCTTTCAACCAGTTCGTTTTGCAAATACTGTTCCTGCCCGATAACCCCTCCAAAAGTTCTGCTACATTACTACAACCCAGTGCTGACCCCAGATCAGTTTGATCTTCTATTAACTGCTAAAACTCCCGGAGAGGGGCTCGGTGCCTGCTGTGTGTTAGCCAAAACTTTCTGGCAAACTCATGGACACCAGATGTTCCTCACAGAAAGTTTTAAATGGCTCACTCGCGCTGCGCTGGGGACGCCAAGGGCCTCTTTTATTCACAACAGCTTGACTTCGTTGCTTCACATTCGCGCAAACAATACGTGGCAAGTTGGACGGCGCTGTCGCTCGACCCCGTGTCCTCGCCGTGTGCCGGTGACCGTGGAGTGAGTACATGCTGCTGAGTGTCTTAGGATTAGAGATGAAGATTGTTATTTACCCAGCGGAAGTCTTTGCCGTCAAATTTACGTGCGCTGGTGAATAGAACGGTTCGGGCAGGCATGTTGATCCCCATGGCGAATGTTTCTGTAGCAAACAATGCCTAAAGAGAGACAGAGAGAGAGAAATATGATACACAAAAGCATCATCACAGATATATGACATACTATGAAAACTTGAACTGAGAGTGAGGCTTTTACTCTTATAAATCCCACCATGATCTCTCACCTTCAGTAGACCCTCGGAGAAGAGGATCTCAATAGTTTCCTTCAGGATGGGAAGCAGACCTCCATGGTGAATTCCGATTCCCCTCTTCAGCAACGGCAAAACATGTTCAACCTGTAAAGACATGATCCCAGTCAAACACATGCAGCTATAAACACCAAGTTTTCTTGTGATCCGACAGGACATCACATTATCACGGCTCAGTCAACTTAACTAATTGGAAACCATCAAACTGTATTACCAAGAAATTTTGGTAAAAAATTTACACTGAGAAAAATCACATTTACATGCAAACTGTAATGAATCTACAAACAACCCTTAAAAGTGTAGCTATAAACCACACAAACATCTGGACTGAGTCACATTTACTCAACAGAAAGTGTGGTTTATTTGAATCTTGCGTCAAACCGGATATTTAGGTGAGTAGTTCAGTATGTTAGTTCATAAAAGCATAGACTGCAAAAGTCACATAAGTGGGTTTATGGTGCACTTTTAATGTGCAGTCGGTGTTATATCAAAGTCACTATAAGGAAGTGCCGCCACTAGGCGGCCATCTTTGAAACGCCTCCGGGCAGTTATTTCAGTCATACAAGACTAAAGTCCTACTTTAAGGAGGAAAGACAGATTTCTTTTGTTTGTCAAGGTCATATTGCACTAATAAAAACACCTATTTTCAAGGTCATTTCACCTACTGCACATGTGCACACCAGAGCCTTATATATTACATCATGTTAAAATGGACATAATACGTGCCCTTTAACTAACAGAGTAGCATTAACATAAGATCAATGCAGAATGTGGAAATGGATGACGGCATTGTTGAGATGGGGAAGGGAAGAAAAAATAATTCGGGAGTAATGCGGTCGGAGGTGGTGAGGAGGACCTGAGTGGAAAATGTTATGAGCTTCTTGAAACGTCTGAGGACATCCAATACACCCGGTTATGTTTATGATGCATCCCTGAACAAGTCTCAAATGTACAGCTAGACTTTGCTGTGGTTATTGAGGTAGACCTCTATTTACCAGGGCAACACTATACCAGTTACAACTAAATATTCTAATCAAACAGAAAAAGCTAATTTACGCGATATTATGAGTGTTTAAAATTAAAGCTAAAAGCTAAACGTGGCCCAATGAAATGTGGGAAATGGCATTTAATAGATGCTTTTTAGATTCTAGCCAAGAAGTGAATCAAAACTTGTGGCTAAACATCCAAACACCCAGACTTTGATGTTACAAGCCAGTTACATAAACATAAAGTTGAACCAAATGTATAAACAAAGTAGGCAAAGACAGACTGAAAGATTTGGGTGAAGAAGAATGACTGCCCTTAAAGGCAATATGCTCAATAATTCATCAATTTGGAGCTTTATAGACCATTTCAAAAGATGTAAACAACACTGGTCCAGAGAAGCACTTCCCGTTTCAGTTTTTTAACACTACATAAACGTTGGGATAAAATACAACCAACAGAACATATAAAACTGAATCAAAAAGTCAAAGAAACACCTTAAAGATAATAATATATGTAAAATTAAATAAAAAACAGTCACAAACTGAAACAGGAAGTGTTTCTGGACCATCTTTTGAAATGGTCTATACATAGATATGCAAAAAACATCTCAGTACATCATGTATCGGTCTTGTCGTTTATTAAACGACAACCACAAATTGTCTGGTTTGCAAAGGCCGTACCTGAGGCAGCTTCTTGTCTTCATCGGAGAGGCAGTCTATGGCATTGTTGAAAACTTCCTCCACCAGCTTTTTCTCATCATCTACAGAAAGAGAAAGTTGAAAATCAGACAGATATATTGGAGCTATGAAACAGCAGAAAACGGCAACTTCAGCTGCAGATTGAGTGCCGATACTGCATGTGTCGGAGTTTAAAGGCCTATAAAACCATCTAGTATCACTGGAGAATGTGTTTGTTTTACACAGCTGCTGAAAGACTTTCCATGATCACATGACAAAGCTACAGGCCAGAGAGATACATGTAGCATGGGGTAAAGAGCGATTGTGAAGAGGAATGGAAAGACTCTGTAAGTGTAACTAAAGGAGGTCTGCCATGTTTTTCCGCTCTCAGGAAAGCTCAGAAACAATGCATCATCTGGGATTGCAACATCTCTAGATCTGCACGCAATGTGGCATTGTCCGATCTCAAAGGAATCTATAATTCTGAATTTCGAATTCTGTTTCCTCTATGTCTCTTTTTAGTGTAATATTTCTTATAACGTTTTCACCACATTACGTTTATTTTTGAGATAAATTAAAAGTTTAAATACTGATGTGTGTGCATGTATGTAATGTGTATATATATGGCCCTTTATTGGTAAATCAATTATTTTTACAGTATGGTAAATGGACTAAAGTACATAATAGAGCAATACTATCATGTATTACATATAATACAATTTATTAAATATTTCATTATTTTCCTGTTTTCTATTATTTCTTCCTTATATTTATAACCTACGTGTTTGCTCTAAAACTACTATAAAACTATTATGTTTACATACAAATTAATTTGTATAGGACCGTTTATATATTAATAACACTTTACATTTATTAAGTATGTAAACATCATAATTTTAGAACAAACAGGAAGACATATGCTAAGATATGAGGTAAAAAGAAGTAATAAAAAACTGAAAAAATATAAAATATTTAATAAATGGTGATATTATTGATATTATGAACTCCTTCAAATCTTTAATCCTTCTACTTAAATTATAAACTTAATGTGATGAAAACACTATAAGAAACAAAGTGACGTCTACTCGCAAAAGGTCTATTTGCCGCTATCATTTCCTGGGACCCGCCCACCTGCCATACTATCAGGAAATAAAGAGAAATTGTTTCAAGGAGGGGAGGAGATTTGCACTTTAGATTAAAGATTATGAGGGCACATGAATAAAAAAAATTAATATTTCATTTCAATTTAATTGTGATTTTAAAGATGTATTTTTTGCTGCATCTAGTGGCGAGATTGCAAATTGCCAACCTTAATTTCAAAACGCAATGAGAAGCTACCGTGGCAGCCACAAAAAAATATGTCGTCTGAGACAACCTAGGGTTCTAGCTGTAACCCTTCTAGCCACAACGTAGGGACAAAACGCGCTCTGCAGAACAGTTTATCAGTTTAGGGCTACTGTAGAAACATGACGCCAACTTCCATGTAAGGGGGGACCCGTGGTGTAAATATGTAAATATAGATAAAAACGTCTCATTCTAAGGTAATAAAAACAATACAGTTCATTATGTAAAGTCTTTATACACCACTGATATATAGTTATGTATATTATATTGCATTTCTGCCAAGAGATCCTTCTAAAAGTTACACATGGCACCTTTAAGTGGCAACGGAGTATAAAATACTTTTACTGCATTTCTTTTTGGTCACACTATTGGTTTACATTATTTTACCTTAAAAGGTTGGCAGTTTCATGGTGTTAGCAATAGCAAACTAGCTGTAAAACCATGAAAGGGGAAAGCTCTCAGCTTCCTTTTATAGCTCTTTCTAAAGCCACACCTCCTCAAAACTAATTATTGGCCAATCGTTGCATTTGGACGAAACCACAAAGAATTCATGGACCTGAGGCTTTCACAAAAGAAACTAATATCTGCAACCAAAAAATTGCATAGTTTTGTTCATGGTTTGATAACCTATTCACACTGTCATCTGGCAAATCCTAATTTAACAAACTGAGAGATGAAATGTGCCAAAATACCGACACCAACCTTAAAGGAACAGTATGTAGGAAATTTATATCAATTAATCATAAAATGGCCCTGATATGTCACTAGACATTAAGAAATCATTTTCATTTCAAATACTTATATCACTGACAACAGTGGTCCAGCCAGGATATTGTCATTTAAAAAGTGGAGTTGCAGCCCTCAACTGATGTTTATGTTGTCATTTTGTGTATTGGCCACTAGTTGGGTGATTGCAGTACCAGTTTTAGCCACAAGTTTTGTTATTGCAATACCAGTTTTAGCCACAATCCTACATACTGTTCCTTTAACTTATTCCATATTTTGTTCTCTTTTAAAAGCTGACAGTTATTTTTCTTTACTAACCATAGATGGTTATAGTTACAAACTTTTAAAATTTTCTATCCAACCCTATTAGATCGGACATGCACCCTACCTCTTGAAATACAAGCTAGTGTCTAAATATCCCAATATGGCCACGGCATGACTTCAACCTGCAAATGCTTTGCAGCAGGCACCTATAAGGCAATACCTCAAAGGCGTTGAAAACTAACAGAACACTCCACTTTGGAAGCTAAAAATGATAAAAATGTTCTGGAAACGGTCGATGAAATCACACTCGAGCTGGCCGGCTCTAACTATGACATCTGCCTGAATAGATCCAATCAAAACAGTCTCTCTACCTAAAGCAAAACGGAACCAGACCTGCGGACCACTAGCACAGTGTTCCCCCGTATACCATCAAAGGCCAAAGACTAAAGTTTAAGTGCCTGCTATTTTCACAACATGTCCACAATTATGGAATGCTTCTGTGTGTGAAAACCACATAAAGCCCCTTAAAAAAATCCAATTAGGCAAAAGCAAAGCATCATGGGAAGTGGCGGCAAGGCTGAAGCTTGTTAAAGCCCATGTGGCCACTCGGCATGTCCATTTCACCTCGAAAGCGAACAGTGGCCTTGACACGTCAACAAGACTCTGGGATAAAAGTATTTGGCTCTGTGACTGTAACAAGTTCTGTTTTGAATAGATGAAAACAGTCCAAAACTTCAGCTGATTTCCTTCTTTTTTTTTCGACATTTAGGCCTGTATTTATAATACTTTTCTTTAAAAAGAGGAATAAATCATATAATTTTAGAGCAATAAGAGAAACACTTCTAGACATAAAAATGTGTTTTATTTTAAAAATTGGTGATTGGCAGGGTGTTACTATGGAGTTGCCAAGTTTTCCCAAATAGGGACATTTCTTAAATATACAACAGAGCCCACCTTAATGTGTCTCTATACTCAAGTCTATGTGATTTTAATTTGACAAAATACAGGAATTATGCACATATGTTTAATGTTTGATTAGTGGTTTGTTCACTAGGACTAGTTATAATGATTCTCGCCTTATCAATAATTTTAGAAACAATACCTGTGTTAAAATCCAGTTTGGCCACTTGCAGGGCGTAAGCCTCACACTCCTTCTTACTGAAGCTGAAGATGATCACCGGCTGGAAGTTTCTCTCCATGATCATCTTTACAATCTTGAAGACATTGGATGGACCTGAGATAAACACACCAATAGATTGATTCAGTACTGCTTTAAACCTTTAAATGCAGATGCAAACGGTATCTAAAGCACTCAAGACATATTTTAAAGGGATAGTTTATCCGAAAAAGAAAATTCTGTCATCATTACTGTACCTGTTTAAATTTCTTGTTCAAATCAAAACTAAAAAAAAAAATCTCTGGGGCACCATTCACTTCCATAGTAATATTTTTTCTACTATGGCAGTCAATGATACCCTAGATCTGTTTGGTTACAAACATTATTTAAAATATCTTCAGCGGAACAAAAAATATATACAGGTTTGGAACGAATTATGTGCAAGTAAATGCTGAATTTTCATTTTTCGGTGAACTACCCCTTTAAAATGGCTAAAAAGGGTCATGCCTGTTATTCAGCTGATTTGCAAGAATGCATAGCAAATCAATGACAGTCTGTCTGAGCAGAGTTACCAGAAGGTTAACTTAATTAACCAATTAAATGGACAGCTGGCTTTATTAAGGGCCTAAGGTCACTTGTTGCACTTTTTTTTTTAAAGGGGGTTGACTTTAAAATAAACCCGAAACGTCATTCATTACTTCCGTAATCTTATGTGTTGACCAGTATATTTATAAGAAAGGGGAAATAAAATGTAGGAAGGGACTTGATATCACTCATCTGGAAATCTTATCTGAAAATAAAAATGTCTCTAAATCTCAGGAGGCTTTGTTGACTTGAACTGAAACACAAGGCATGTCATGTATATTTTATGGTATCAGTTTCAGGTTTTACAGGTTGACTTTATTTTATATATGTTCCTTAAAAAAAAACAGAACTATGTAAGCATGTTTAAGTAAACAAAGAGAGATATTTCCCTTTATGTAAATAAGGATTGATTTTAATTTCATGTATACTTGAATAAGTCATACTAACCTTTTGTTCCACCTTTTCTGCCTTTGGGGTCCCATTTCCCCCCACTGCTACCTCCTGTGTCGCCCGCGTCCCTCAGGACTTGCATGGCTGTGTTAAAGTTGTCTTCTCTAAACTCCCCCTGAAAGGACATATGAATACATAACCACAACATTTGTGGCTTGGTAGTCATGCAAACCTCAGCATTTAGGGTCTGTGTTCAATTACATGAAAACATGCTGGTCTTGAAATAAAATGACAGCTACACCCGTGGTCCTGCCAGACTGCTTGGAACCAAGAGCAGCTAATTGAATAAAAATTCCATACATTGTAGAATAGAGGGGGGCTAATTTCCAACGTCAACGCATTAAACCCAAATAAATGTGATGTGCTTACATTTTCATCCACGACAAGATGTAGTCCATCGCCCCCTGCTGGAAAGATGTAGTGCTGCAGTGGAGTGGGGCGGTAGTCTGTGTACACCACGTGACAGGGCTGTGCGCAAACATAAAGTGAATCAAGAACTAATTTTGTTTTAAATTATTCATAATTAATAAATGATTCATTTGTAAATCATTTAAACCTTCTAGCAAAGGACTTTTTATCTTTTAGTTATAAAAGATCTCAAGTAAGAATTGGCTTGTAAAGCTAACACAGTAACTCACTTGTTTGTGAAGATGACAGATCCACTCTGCAAACTGTCGAGCGTTGGGAATGGTGGCAGACAGAAAGACGTAGTGCACATTGTCTGGCAGCAAGATGATGGTTTCCTCCCAGACCACTCCACGCTCTTCAGGTCACATGACCAGGGAAGACACATACAACAGTTAATATACTCAAAACCCAAATCAAAACTTTTCAGATGAAACATCACCCACCTGCGTCTCTCATGTAATGGATCTCATCAAAGATCACCCACGCAACCTCTCTCATCACCTCTGATCCTCTGTAGAGCATGCTCCTTAAAATCTAAACCAAAAACAACAATGAATACAGACCCAGTCACCACTCAAATGATTCAGAGTCAAAAAGAGTCCACTGTCTCACCTCAGTAGTCATGACCAGACAAGAAGCCGTGGGGTTAATGGTGACATCACCGGTCAGCAGACCTACATCCTGGAACTCCTCGTACATCTCTCTGTATTTCTGGTTGCTCAAAGCTTTGATGGGACTGGTGAAAATCACTCGTTGTTTTTCTCGAAGCGCCAGAGCGATGGCATACCTGCGCACAAACAAAACTATATTTTACACCGACACAAGACAAGCAGCTTGTAAAGACTTGTAAACGAAGACTGTGATACGCTAGATTTCTTTGTGGCACCAATGTATTTAATATTGAGCTACATCAAACAGACACTCACTCTGCACACACGGTCTTTCCGGCAGACGTATGGGCCGACACAAGCACAGACTGGTTGTTGTCCATGCAGAGAAGGGCCTCACGCTGGAAGGGGTCGAGTATGAACGGATACTCCTGAGATAGGGAAAACAAACAAAGTTTAAATGAAAGAAACAAAGATGTTGTGTACCTGTAGCTCAACTGGTAGAGCAATGCATTAGCAGTGCAATGGTCTGATTAAATGTATAGCTTGCATGTCTGGATTAAAGTGTCATGAATGTTAAATGCATTTAATCACCTTAGCTGCTTTTCCAACCCGTGGTTTCAGCTGTGTGTATTCTTCATCAGCAGGTAAAGCCACCTGAGAGGGGATAATGAGGTCATCAAACTTTAGCAGTCAATTCAAATACATTTAGAAATGTTAAATACATAAACCAATATATTGAATTTATTATTGTAAGAATAACTACACTAATTAAATGATACATTGTCCAAATCTACTTCTGACAGGGTGTGTGTGTGTGTGTGTTCACCTCATGTGTGCATCCCTCCACTGTCTCCACCTGCTCCACCTTCACTTTAGGCATGAGCTCTGCCAGACTGACAATACAAATTGTAATAATTAGAAATTGCATTATAAATTAAGTTTTTGTTTTCATCCAGACAACAATAGTAGTAAATACAAAACAATGTTAGTGTCTGACAGGCTCATTCATCATTTATTTTCTTTGTACAGAATAAAAGAAGAGCATCAACAAGTGCTTAAAAATCAATCTTCATGTTGAAATTTAATTTTACACTTTTGGAACAACAAAGGGTTAAAGAAAATTTCTTTTAAAGGGATAGTTCACCAAAAAGTTCAAATTCTGTCATCATTTACTCACTCTCTTGTTGTTACAAACCTGTATTAATTTTACTGTTCTGATGAACACGAAGGAAGATATTTTATAGGGGCATATTATGAGATTTTTTTAAGATGTAAAATAAGTGATGTCCCCAGAGTGTGTATGTGAAGTTTTAGCTCAAAATACCGCACAGATAATTTATTATAACATGTTAAAATGTACTGTTTTGGGTGTGTCCTTTAAAATGCAAATGAGCGGATGAAATGCAAACACTGCTCGCCATGATGGTGGTTTGTTGCAATTGAAACTCAATTGTGCCGTCAATTATTTTTCTCTCTCCACTAGATAGCAGTGCCCTGGTTGGATAGTGCAGATTAAGGGGCGATATTATTGTAATTCGCCTTGGTCACAAAACAGGCAAAATCTGTACAACCTAATTTTTCACATGCTTGCAAAGAACGGCTTACCAAAACTAAGTTACTGGGTTAATCTTTTTCTAGGACGATAAAAGCACTGGGGACCCAATTATAGCACTTAAACATGCAATGGTTGTAACCAAAAAGATCAGAGGGCCCATTGATTTAGTAGGAAAACAGAATATTATGGAAGTCAGTGGGGCCCCTGATCAGTTTGGTTACAAACATTCCCCAAAATATCTTCCTTTGTGTTCATCGGAGCAAAGACATTTTTACAGGTTTGTAACAACATGACAGTGAGTAAATGATGAAAATTTTCATTTTTGGGTGAACTATCCATTTAAGTGTCATCCTATGCTGACAATGCTCAATGTTTATCAGTTCATGGGTTCAAACATCTATGCATCTCAATTATTACTTGATCTCCTCAAATGACACAGTTTCCAGCTTTTGTCTTTTCCCGAGCACCATCTCATCTGGACCATCATTGTCAACATCTCTTTTGCGGACAGCTGCAGCTGGTGAACCCGTCTGCTTTTTACCAGATTTATCAGGTGTCTTCCTGAAATGTAATGACAAACACTAATTCAAGAACAATTATAGTGTCAAGCAAAACAGAACAATATACCAAGAGATCATTAACTATATGCATATCAGCCATGATATAATTTCCAGGCCGTAAACTTGATATATCCAAGTGTTCAATGACCCGGGGAACCTTTTATTTAACATTCACCTGTAACTTACAAAATGCTATGTTTCAAATTACTGTTTGTCCAATATTTTTTGTTCATCAATTATAAATTCTATAACAAACTAACATTATCATCATATTGGACAATCTGGTTTTACTACATTTTAAATACAACTTCGGTAAACTACAACCGATGTATTAAAACACACTCGTAAGTGGTGGTTCACATACAAAATCATAAAACACAGAAAAGTAGATTGTTTATTTATTGACTTTATGTTAAGTGAGTTTTTAATCTATCTAAACGTGGTTTATACGCGGATCCGAATGCAGCATGCGCCCAGCATGGTCAGACTATGCATCGATATCTGCAGATTAGATCCGCCGGAAACATTTTAACAAACATATTTACTGTCTGTTCACATACCCCGACTGAGTTCCCGACTTTGGAGTGGCTTTTTTACCGGAACCAGACTGCTCTTCATCAAAAACGCTAAACAAATCATCACCAAATGCGTCCGCCATGGCTGTAGACAGACACAAATCCCACAGTGCTCTGCGAGAAGTTACGTAGCGGAAATGACAAGCCGGTCAAATGTGTGACATCAGCAATGGTAAGAGACGGACGTTTGTCACAATAACAAGATAAAAGTGTCCAAAAAGTATAAAATTCGCATGTCAAGGCTAAAAAAAATAGTGTACATCCAGTCTAAAAAAACTGTTGTGTGCTAACTTAAGAAAAATATTTAAGAAACCATGATAATGATTTACCCTTATTATTATTCTCATAGTATTTTTATTCCTCTATTTAAATTAATGTTAAAGTCTTCATTACAAACTTCAGGACTATGGTGCTACATAAGATAACTTAGGACAGTGATATATACATAATTAAACTATATTAAAAAGGGAAATAACTTAGGACACTGATCTATATATAATTAAACTATAATAAAAAGTGAAATAATAACTTGTCATTAAAAGGTTGTGTATTTATTATACACATGTGATCAAATATTCTGTTATGTATTTACGCACTTTTATTTTGAAAGTTGTACCAAAATTTCATCCTTCACACATCTCTAGCTTTGGCTTAGCTTTCTGTCAGTATTGGCATGCCAACTCTGCATTATTTCCCAGTCACGCAGTGTATGTTAGTGAAAAAAATGCGAATTGTATTGTCTTGTTATCAGTAACAGACACTTGATCAATGGGTGGAAAGAAAAAGAAGTCGGCAGCAGTGCACGCGACTGTGCAGCCGGCTGCTGCAGGCAATAATGCAGCTGCTGTAAATGCAACCAATGGACCTTCTGAATCTACAGGCAAAAAACAACAACAAAAGCCAAATCATGAGAAATCAGCCTCGAAAGAAAACAAGCCAAGAGGTCAGATATCATCCAAACATTATACATATTAATTCTAATAATACATATATAAATATAAATATTTATATGTTATTTAAATGTGCATTGACTGTTATTAATAGATAATCATTTAATTATATTATATTAAATAATCTAACAGTTTGGCATATATTATATTATTATGACAGTTTATCAGCAATTTTTCTTAAATTTTGTCATTTTCTCTTCATAGCTCCTAAGACATACAGTCTCAACACTAACACACAGACTGACACAAGTGGAGTGTCTGATAAATCCATCCTGAAGGTAAATATCAAAATATATTTTGAATGTCTGAGCATACAATAGAAGCGTTGACATATAATACAGATGTTGTGATGCCTGTCCTAAAGGTTGTTATCCAGCCAGAACTGGAGAAGAAAGTGATCAAGTTAATCAACGATTACAGAGAAGAATATGCAGATAAGGGACAGATTTCTGGGAGACTCACAACCAAAAAGTTATTGGTAATGATGAATTTGTGTTTACTTTGCCTCTTTATAAATGTTTATCATCATATGTAAAAAATCCAAAAGGTCTGTTATAATAAAACATATATTTTTGTTGTCAGGATTTGTACAGTGCTCTACAAAAGTTTCGGTTTAAGACAGAACACATCGAGGAGGCAATGAAGAGCAGTGTGCTGTATGGAGGGGATCTACACTCGGCACTCGACTGGCTCTGTCTGAATCTCAGAGATGGTAAAATCAGTTTTTAGTACCCTACGAAATGATTTGATAAGTTTCTTTCTTGTGGTGGGAAGACCTGTTTTAGCCTTTAATAGCTTTAGGTTATGCCCATAAGGGTGAGCATACGTGCCATTCTTCCCGGATGCATCCCGTCCAGGATTTTGTGTTCGTCTTCCGAAAGTCGTATTTGTCGACCGCATACATCATAGAGGATTATTATTATTATTACAGAAAAGCAACCGTTATATTTTAAGGTAAGAATGAAACTATGATTGTATATCTTATGTTTTTAACTGAATGGCGTATGCGGTCAACAAATACGACTTCCGGAAGACGCACCAAAATCCTGGACGGGATGCGTCCGGGAAGAATGGCACGTATGGTCACCCTAATGCCCATGAGCATGTCATTTGCTTTGCAGTCAAAGACATGTGGTGGGACAAAATACTAGACAATACATATAGATGGACTCAGAATAGAACCAGCCACAAAAGTCCAATTTTAATTAAAGGTAATAAAATAAGGGATTCATTCTCCTCATCCAATTTCTCTAAATCTGGTTTTGCTTTTGTTGTTTCTATGAATGAAGATGAGCTACCAGAAGGATTTAGCCAAAAGATGCAGGAGGAGAAACAGAAGACTCGGCCCAAGTTCCAGTCTCCTAAAGAGGACAAGAAACTACCATCGGCCAATAAGGAGTCACCTAAAGAGGAGGAGAAGCCTAAGGCAAAAGTATGTTTTTGCACTTTGCACTTCCACCCTAGATAAATGATATGTCACCCTGGACCATAAAACCAGTCATAAGTAGCACGGGTATATTTGTAGCAGTAACCAACAATACATTGTATGGGTCAAATTATCTTTTTTTGTTGTTGCCAAAAATCATTAGGATATAAAGATGTTATATATACAGTATGTAAATATTAGTACTTTGTGTTGCTAAGGACTTTATTTGGACAACTTTAAAGGTGATTTTCTCAATATTTTTATTATTTGCACCCTCAGATTTTAGATTTTCACTTTATCTCAGCTAAATATTGTCCTATTATAATCATACATTAATGGAAAGCTTATTTATTCAGCTTTCAGATGATGTAAAAATCTCAATTTAAAGGAAAACTTTACACTACCGTTTTTCAATATTTTATTAAGTTCTTATCTCAAATTAGATGAATTAATACATACCTATCTTTTTTTCAATGCGTGCACTTCATCTTTGCATAGTGCGTCTTGAATGTGTTAGCATTTAGCCTAGCCACAAAATTTCCAAGTTTTTTTTGTGCCGCCATATTTATTTGTGTACTCATGTAACAGTCTTTAAATGGGGAACACATGGAAGTGTTTGGTGGCTTCTAAATTCATCCGTATTTGGATTCTAAGGAATGGAAGGGGCTAGACTAAATGCTTACACATTCATGACGCGCTGTGCAAAGATTAAGTGCACGCATTGAAAAAAGATAGGAAGTATTAATTCGTCTAAGTTAAGATAAGAACATAGTAAAATATTGAAAAACGGTGGTGTTTTCCTTTAAATACATTAACCCTTATGGTTTTGTGGTCCAGGGTCACACATATCATATCAGACAAAGGGATTATATTATGAGGAATTAAATGCTCACAGATCTTTGAGATGAAAGACTTTATTGTTCATGACAACATACTTTAAATTTCACAGCAAAAATCCTCTCTATACGGCTCATCATTATGCTTTACTTGGTGCAGTTAAACTGGACGAGAACATTGAACAACTAAATTACTTAATTTTATGCAAATGTAAAAAATGATGATAAACAAAGTTGTGACAGTTTCTGCTGCAAACTTTACAATAGGCATTAAAGGTGGATTTTAGCGGCATCTAATGGTGAGATTACGAATTGCAACCAACAGTTCACCCCTCGATTTCAAAACGCATACGGTAGCCGCCACATGACAAACATGGGGATGAAATGCGTTCGGTAGAGCAGTTTGTCTATTTAGGGCTACTGTAGAAACATGACGACAACTTCCATTTAATGGGATGCACAGTGTATGTAGATAAAACTAGTTCATTCTAAGGTAATTAAAACAATTCAGTTTATTATGTAAGGTCTTTATACACCACTGGCAATATAATTATGTATATTGTATTGCATTTCTGTCAAGAGATTCTTCTAAAAGTTACACATGGCACCTTTACTAAAATAAACAACAGAGTACTGTACACAGCACAGTATTATTATAAATACAGAATAAGAGTTGGAGTTAATGCATGATTTGATACATTACATACACTTATGATATCTCTTGTGTTTCTCATCATAATAATAGACTCCAGTAAAAGATGACAGCAGTAGTATGAAGGAGTGGATACTGCGCTACGCTGAGCAATCTGATGATCAAAGCAGTGAAGACGATGAACCGAATGAAACTAGTAAATACAACCCAGAGCTGGAGGAAAAATTCGATCCTGTGAGTTGCAACAACGTTTGGCATGTTTTACCGCAATGTCTCTTTCCATCTGCTATATATGATTTGACATGCTGTGCCTGCAGAATGACAGATACCTGGAGCTGACTGCACAACTGTATGATGCTAAAGAGATGGCTGCACAGTTTAAAGCCAAGAAAGACAAAGCAGGACAGAGGACGGCACAAGACCGGATCAGAGTCATTCAGCAAGGTGTTTTTTGTAGTCTCATTACTCCCGTATTTCATTTTCTTGCCAATCATACTTTCTACTTTCAATTACTTTTCAAGATGCTTGTTGTTTCACTGAAGAATGCTTGGATATGTTACCATAAAACTATTTGTTTATATTACAGAAATGAAGCCTTTGGAGTCTCATCCAATGTTTAACGCCGCTATTAAAGTTAAAGACGCTCCTAAAGATGATAAAAAGCCGGTTGCGCTGACTGACGGAAAGGAGGAAGTCAATTTCAGCCTCTTCGAGCAGGCAGACGCACCACCACCAGCAGAAAAACGTACAAGCTAATTTTTATTTTTTTGGTATTTTATATGTTTTTACAAATTAAAAAACACTTATATTATATCAAAAATATTTGATTTGTTAAAGGAACAGTATGTAAGAAATTTATATCAATTAATCATAAAATGGCCCTGATATGTCACTAGACATTAAGAATTAATTTTCATTTCAAATATTTATATCACTGACATCAGTGGCCTGGCAAGGATATTGTCATTTAAAAAGTGGAGTTGCAGCCCTCAACTGATGTTTATGTTATCATTTTGCGTATTGGCCACTAGTTGTGTGATTGCAGTACCAGTTTTAGCCACAAGGTTTGTGATTGCAATACCAGTTTTGGCCACAATCCTACATACTGTTCCTTTAACATTAGTAAAAGCTGCAATTAGTAGGTTTGGCCTCTCTATCGCCATCTCTGTTTGAACTATAAAATTGCAGTTATATGCCGAGTCATTTTCTGTTTGATTTATAATTGCTGAAGCTCTAGCGGACAAAAACAAGAAAGAACCCAAAGATATCCGCAACTTCGACTACACATCCAGAAGCTGGACGGGCAAGTCACCCAAACAGTTTCTAATCGACTGGTGCAGGAAGAACCTGCCGAAAAGCCCGCCACCATCCTTTCAGAAAGTAGCAGCTGGGAGATATTGGAAATGCAAGTACGTTAAATTTCATTTTCTTTGATGCTGACTGTCCATTTTCCATTACAGCCAGTTTGACTCGGATCTAATTGTGTGTCATTCACATCAGGGTTCGCGTTCAGAGACCCAATGATGTCCTGGAAGTGTGTCCCACTATCCTAACTGAAGATGGGATGCAGGCTCAGCACTTAGGAGCTACATTGGCTCTTTATACCCTAGTCAAAGGACAGGTAAGATGTTTACACTTTATACAGTCTGGCGTTTTACTTTAAAATCCTCACATTTTTCATTATATCCGCATTTAGTCTGTGCATCAGTTGCTCCCGCCAACCTACCGCGACGTGTGGCTCGAGTGGCGAGACAGCGAACAAAAAGAGGAGGAGCAAAGCCGCTCCGCCATCAACAAACCACGTGACCAGTTTATTGCACGCCTGCTCACCCGCCTCAAACAGCAACAGGCCCACCAACATCAAAGCGACTCGCAGGACGGGCCCCGGGACGCAGGAGACGAACCAGAGGACTCCTGGGAGAACCTGGACGTGCAGGAGGACAGTGAACCCCAGTGCTGTGAAGGCCCTGTGGCAGAGGAGACGTCTCGGAGACTTTTTCTCAAACTGCAGGACTCGACCGTAGCTCGCAGGTTGCTGCCAGAGAGGCAACAGCTGCCTGTTTACCAAAACCGGCAGAAGGTGCTGGACGCTGTACGACGCCACCGTGTGGTGGTGATTGCCGGAGAGACAGGAAGCGGAAAAAGCACCCAGATCCCGCAGTTTATCCTAGAAGACCTCCTGGTTGGTGGAAAAGCCGTTCAGTCGTGCAATGTGGTGGTTACCCAGCCCAGAAGGATCTCGGCTATGAGTCTGGCCAGCAGGGTGTCGCAGGAGATGGGCAGTGATGAAGGACCAGGATGCAAGGTCAGATTTATATTAGTTAAAATGTATAAGGTACCAAAATCATAGAAGATTTAACGAATAAGTGAACGAATAAGTCAAATTGATGTCATGACTAAATGGCTCTACTGTACTTTGTCATGGAATATTGATGTTCCAGAATTCACTGTGTGGATATCAAATCCGGATGGAGAACCGCTCTGGGGAGTCCACACGCCTGCTGTACTGCACCACTGGAGTTCTGCTCCGAAAACTGCAACAAGATCGACTCCTCAGCTCCCTCACGCACATCATTGTGGACGAGGTGATCATCACCACTTCACTTAATAGACATATGACGTAAAATACAAGAATGTATGCTTTTCATAAACCTCGCTTGTTAGGATGCAAGTGACAATAAATGAAGAAATAACTCATGCCTTGTACAATATTTTATATTCTTTTTCCCTATAGGTTCATGAGCGCAGTGTACAGTCAGATTTCCTCCTCACTATTCTCAAAGAAGTCATCCAGAAGCGCTCAGATCTGCGTCTGATCCTGATGAGCGCTACAGTTGACTGCAATAAGTTTGCCAATTACTTTAACCGCTGTCCAGTGGTCACCATCCCAGGCAGAACTTTCCCCGTGGAGGCAAGATTGTATATAGATTACATTGAAATAATTAGCAATATGTCAGAGGAATCCAATGTTGAACGGTGCTATGGTTGTAGGTGTTTCATCTGGAGGATATTGTGGAGGAGACGGGTTATGTTTTGGAGCAGGACTCTGAGTACTGTCAGAAGTTTATGGAAGAAGAAGAAGAGGTGAACATCAGCATCTCCCAAACAGGAGGAAAAACTCTTCAACATCAGGTTTGGACATGGAGACGTTAAAATGTACCTAGCTTATTTTGACCAATATCTAAAGAGTTTTATTCTGAAAGCTTAATCCAGTTCTGTACACACATGATTTGTTATTTACAAAAGTGACACATGCGCATTCAAAAACTAAATCCACTCCAAAGTAGATCAGGAAATGATGACCAAATTTGAATCGGAATGTGGAGTGAATCCTATATTATGTATGCTCCGTATCCTGTTAATGATGGGATTTATTGTGAATTTTCCCGGAAAGTTCTGTTTGATTTGCTGTTACGAACTAGTAAAAAAGTGCATTTTTACTTTGTTTGTGCCAGTTTTTCGTTTTTTTACGAAGTATGCCTTTACTCCCCTATTTAAATGTATTTGTCACTTCTAAAGTTTTGTTTAATTGAAACCTTTGTATTCTGTGAAATACTATTGCAGTCAACATATCATTTTGTCTGTTTAGGAGGTTATTGTGAGGGACTCTGGCTCAGGTTGGGATCTGGGCCCTGAATTCGATCACTTCAGCAGCCGGACCCGCCGTGTTTTGCAGTACATGAACCCCAATAAGATTAACATGGATTTGATCCTAGACCTGCTTGCATACCTGGGTAAAATAACTTGTATATAATATAAATATAATAATTTTATATTTAAATAAAATCATAATTTTATAATAAAATTTTGAAACTTCCTTGGTTAAAATTTTCATTTTTTATTTTGATCATTATTTTTCTGGAATAAGATTAATGTTACCATGAAATCAAAATTGACAAGTCTTTTTTTATGGAATATTGTAGTGTTTTTCATAATTGATGGATCTATTATGGATCTATTTATCTACTTTTAAATTCATGTGCCCTCATAATCTTAAATCAAAAATGTAACCTACAACCCCCCTAGAAATGGCTTCTCTGTCTGACTTACGCTATGAGGGCGAGGCTATTGGGGATTTGGTGCATCTTCTTGTTTTGTTAACTTTTCTCACTCTGTCTTTATTTCCTTTTCGTGACATATATCAATCGCAACTACATTTCATGCAGACTTTGATGAATAAAGACTATTAATCCACTATTTTTTTAAAGGGGGGGTCAAAATTAGCATTTTTATCTTAAATTTAGAGTGAGATTGGAGGGAATGAAATGGCAACACCATCATTTTATGTTCTGTCATCATTTACTCTACAAATCTGCAAAAATGTCTTTTGTTCTGCTGAATAAAAAAAGAAGATATTAAAAAAAAAAAAATAACCAAACAGATCTGGGGCACCATTCACTTCCACAGTAGAATTTTTCTTACTATGGAAGTCAGTGTTGCCCCAGAACTGCTTTGTTAAAAACAATTTTGAAAGTATCTACATTTATTTGACCCTAAATGGTATATCCCAGATATATTGGGATCTCAATGGCTATGTTTACATGAACAAAATTTTGTTAGTCCAACTGAATTTAACCCAATTGCAGGTTACGACAGTACAGTTTACATGTACCCTAAACATTGCAATCTGATCAAATGTTCATTTACATGCACATTCTGTATAATCCGAACTGAATATCTGCGCAAGTGCCAGGGTTGCCAGGTTCTTATATCAAAACCAGCTCAAAGGACATTCTGAATTAGACCAAAAGCATCCCAAATACAACAAAAGCCCTTGATCTTTAACCCGCAGAAAAAAATCAACTCACAGAAACAAAAAGCAGAGGACTTGGCAACGCAGGGCACCACATTTCTCGTCAACCACACACGCTTTACCTCTGGATAAATGTATAAAGTCAAAGTTGTACCCATTTTCAATGGTCGAATGCATACAGTTTACAATAGCATTGCCTTTTTTCTTTGGATGTTTTTAAATTAATTTTGAATGAAATAGTTTTTCTGTATTTTGCATTTTAGATAAGTCGCCCCAGTTTTGTAATGTGGAAGGCGCAGTTCTGATCTTCCTCCCAGGCCTGGCACATATTCAACAGCTGTACGATCTGCTGACCACAGACAAACGCTTCAGCTCAAAAGACAGGTAAAGTAGTTGCTTTAGTACATTTGACATAATAATAGCAATTTTTTTACATTTAGTGTATGTTCATTTTTAGATACAAGCTGGTGCCTCTTCACTCCACACTTTCAACCCAGGATCAAGCTGCTGCTTTTACAGTGCCCCCTTCTGGAGTGAGGAAGGTACTGCGTTGTTTTGGTCTGACAACAGTTTAGGGTAGCATAATACCATGCTACAGACTCTACTATAATATTTCGGCAGCATGCATAGTATGTAAATTATGCATGATTTATCACATTTGTAATAATGTGCAGTTTACAACAGAGCAGACAGTGCATTTAATTTTTATTGCATTTCATTGACTGATAAAATTTAATCTGATTTGCAAAATACAGTATACCAAAATGCATTGTTAGCCACATAAAAGTTCTTAGGAAACACACATACTGTGTATATCTTTTTGTATTGTTCTTAAATGTATAAATGGAGATGATTCAAAAGCTTCATTTGTTGAGTTGTATTGGTAAAACAAAATTAATTGTTTAATATTTTCTTTACTAAGATCGTGCTGTCCACAAACATAGCCGAAACGGGCGTCACCATTCCCGATGTCGTCTTTGTCATCGACACAGGAAAAACGAAAGAGAATCGGTAAGCAGGAGTACAAAATGTTCAGTTAGATCTGCTATAAATTTAAGTTACAGGAAATAATGTGGTGTATAATTAAAAATTTGGTTTCACAGTGTTGTGGTTATAATCTATATCTGGTTTTTCCTTCAGATATCATGAAAGTAGCCAGATGAGTTCTCTGGTAGAGACATTTGTGAGTAAAGCCAGCGCCCTGCAGAGGCAAGGCAGAGCGGGACGTGTCAGAGATGGCTTCTGTTTTCGTCTCTACCCTAAATTTAGGTATGTACCACTGTGTGACACACAACAGTCAGTTGTATATTAAGCCACTATATAGTGGTTATGTAAGTCTACAACTCATGAGTCTAGCAAGACAACTTATCAGCAATAGAAAGACATTTTTTCTGTATTTGAATTGTTTGAATCTCTACTAAATATTCAACCCTAGATGATTTGACAGGCTGTTTGTTTGTTTGTTTGTTTGTTTTTGTCCACAACAGATTTAATAGCTTCATAGACTACTCCATTCCTGAGATTCTGAGGGTGCCTTTGGAAGAGCTTTGCCTTCATATTATGTTATGTATTACATTCATCTCTTAAAACTCCACAGAGCAGAAGTTTTATGTTTATTATGCCTATTCTTGGAGTACAACAGCATTGTTACTTACAGTACTGCTAGTACTTTTAACTGTGCACAATAATACCACAGTACTTACTGTAGCATTTTTCACTTCTGTTATGATGCATGAATACGCATACTTCGGTGTCTTATCTTTTCACTGTGTCTTCACAGAAGTGTGAATACGGCTCACCAGAGAGTTTCCTGTGTAAAGCTCTGGATGCCCCTCAGCAGCAGGCAGTGTGTAACGCGGTCGGCCTGCTGAGAAAGATTGGCGCCTGTCAGCCAGAAAGCCACACCCTCACACCACTCGGCCATCACCTAGCCACCCTGCCCGTCAATGTCAAGATCGGAAAGATGCTCATCTTTGGTGCCATTTTTGGTTGCCTGGAGCCCATCGTGAGTGGTGGTTTTTGAGCTGTCGCCTAATAATGACAATAAGGCTATGTTTACACGACAATGTAGTGACAAATGCCATAATTTCTCACTAGAAATGAAATAAAAAGGTGGAAAATATTAACTTATTTACACTAAATTTGTACTCTAGACACTTTTTTGGCTGCCGTTTTATTTTATCGAACTTGATAAAATTACATTCCCCGCGTACACGAGGATGAAGGTATCTCAGGAGACAGGAAGTAAATCAAACATTGGATTCAGACACGCCTTGATGCCTTTAAGCATGTTTCCGAATGCAGCATTTTAAAGATTTCGGATACAGTCTCCGTATAAATCACACTCCTGTGGGCCGCAATTGTTGACTGAATTAGCACATGACATCACTGTTTTCACAGATGTGTGTTTATGTAGTTTACATGGAGACAACAAGGTGTTTTTATCAAAAACTTCCACTTTGAAACCTGTCTTCAAAAGTTTCAGTTTTCAGTACCCCAAAACGCCGCCGTTGTGAAAACAAACATCAAATAATTTTTATCCCCCAAGAAAAGTAGTCAAAAGATTTTACTGCTCATAGAAAATTATTCATTGTCCAGTTCATCTTTGCGGTTTCAGACTTCAATTATATGTGCATTTCTGTTTAACTATTTGCATTCTAACTCTTTTTAAAATAATTAATTGTTTTTTTCAGGCCACTATAGCAGCGGCCATGTCGGAAAAGTCGCCCTTCGCTACTCCAATGAGCAGAAAGGATGAGGCAAACCTGGCTAAAGCTGCCCTAGCAGTTGCGAACTCCGATCACATGACCATCTACAACGCTTGCATCGGGTAAGCTGACATTACACATTCTCAACAAAACTATAAATGAACAGATTGTGCTTCTTTTGAAACATCAAAATCATCAAACTGAAGCTGTTGCTGGGTTCACAGGTGGAAAGCTGCACGAAGTGAAGGAACTCGTGCTGAGATGACCTACTGCAGGAAATACTTTTTAAATCGCACCGCCCTGATGACCATTGAGGTAAATCCCTCAACACGATTTCTAATTTGTCTTTGAAAGCTAGCATATGTCCATTTGAGCTATTTGACAAATAGATAAGACTTGTTTCACTGACATGTCAGTTATGTTTGTAATGATAAAAAGAAAAAATTCCCTACAAATAATTTAAAACATTTTTGTATTAGGAAAAGTAGTAACATACAGTATGCATATAAAATAAAAAAATATATAAGGTTTTTATAATTTGATGTCATCTGATGTTAAAAAGGGTTTACAGGGGTCCAATATGCAACTTATATTACAGTTAATACTGTAATGTTATATTATACTGGGTGTTATCTCATTCCCTGCCAGCCTTTTCTTTTTAGAGTTCTTCACAAAAGATTTACAAAATGACTTCCAGGATTTTTTTTCTAAAAATATATAAACAGACCATCTGCTTTCAAAAAAAAAAAAAGTTTCATCCTATCTATATTTTTTTCTCTGTTTATATTATATTTCATTTTTTTACTCTTAAATATGGCTATTTTTCTTCAAAAATAAATTTGTTTTTAGCAAAAAGCTGAAATAACTGCATTTTTGAGAAGGAATTTTGTTAGAGATCAGAAAAAAAAATCCAGATAATTTAACCACCATGTCATCCAAAATGTTGATGTCTTTCTTTGTTCAGGCGAGAAGAAATTATGTTTTTTTGAGGGAAAACATTCCAGGATTTTTCTCATTTTAATGGACTTTAATGGACCCCAACACTTAACACTTAACTCAACACTTAACAGTTTTTTTCAACGGAGTTTTAAAGGACTCTAAACGATCCCAAACGAGGCATACAGGTCTTATCTAGCAAAATGATTGTAATTTGTGACAAGAAAAATAAAAATATGCACTTTTAAACCACAACTTCTCGTCTATCTCCGGTTCTGTGACGTGCCAGCGCGACCTCATGTAATTGCATAGTGACGTCAAAAGGTCACGTGTTACATATATGAAATGCACATTTGCGGACCATTTTAAACAATAAACTGACACAAAGACATTAATTAGTATCATTTGACATACAACAACGTCGGACCGGTCCTCTTTCTCCACACTTGTAAACACTGGGGCGTAGTTTCGCATACATCCTCTGTGACCTCTTGACGTGATGACGTATTACGTGAGGTCACACGACTGGAGGAAGATGAGAAGTTGTGGTTTGAAAGTGCACATTTTTTTTTTCTTGTCAAAAATGACAATCGTTTCGCTAGACCCTTATGCCTCGTTTGGGATAGTTTAGAGTCCTTTGAAACTCCGTTGAAAAAACATTTTGGATGACATGGTGGTGAGTAAATTATCTGGATAAAAACAAAAAAGGATTTCTTCAATGTCAACAAATAAAGCATAAATATATGTTTAGTAGCAAAAAAAAAAAATTGTAATGAAAAATAATAAAATAATAAGAAAGTAGAAAATAAATACAATAAATAAACACTGATTTACTGCTTGTTCAGTATTGTTTTTGCTTCCTTACTGATAATATAAAAGTGAATAGAATATAAAATCTAAATATTAATAGGCCAACTTCGCATTGTTCCTATTACTGCAAACACAAGTGCAAAAGCAACTTGCAGGGGTAAGTAGTGCTAATATTTCTCTCTCTCTCTCTCTCTCTTCCTTCCTCTCACTCGCGCTCTTTTGATCTCTGTAAAATTACATTTTTGGAAACCTTCCGCTTCGCACTATTTTCAAATAATTCGGTAGTTAACTATTACTTATCAATATTTCAGACAAGAAAATGAACATAATGTTATTAATTGATAACCATCTAGTATTAAGGCCCATTCACACAGAAAATGAGAACTATAACTAATAAGATAAACTTAAATATAGGATTTAATAAGATAAAACTTATTTTTGTAGTTTCACTTCTTCCTACTCCGTTTGTATATGTAAATTGAGTTGTTTTATTTTTACTGAAAAAAGGAAGTTTTTTTGTTGTTAACATGTGTTTTTTTACTATGATTTATATTCTGTAATTGTATTTACATGTTCAAAATAAAATAATAAAAATGATCAATAAAAACTTCATATAGCAGAGTCCACACAACTACCATAATAAGAAAGATATAGAGGAATGGCATCCGAGTGGTTTTAGCCGCTGGTGAAAGCAAAATCTTTGACAGCGCCTCAAAATCAATTCAAATATAATGCATTTGAAATATAAAACTGCAGTGCGCAAGCTTAAACAAAACATAACGTTATTATTGTAGTAAGCTTTCTTGTTGTGAACAGACTTTTAATCTTCACATTAGGCTGTAAAGCAGGAGCTCATCAGGATGGTGGAGCAGGCCGGATTCATTTCCTCAAAGTCTGGCAGAACTCCCCGCTCTCGGCCCGGATCTGAGACTAAAGCCCTGGGCCCGCTTTCCAAGCCGGACATCTCTGTTCTCAGTGCTGTGCTGGCGGCAGGTCTGTACGACAACGTGGGCCGCATCATCTACTCTCCCTCTCCAGACGTTCAAGAGCGGGTGGCATGTGTGGTCGAGACGGCTCAGGGAAAGGCACATGTTCACCCCTCATCAGTCAACCGCTTCCTGCAGACTTACGGTTGGCTGCTTTTCCAGGAGAAGGTGAGAACAATCGACTAGTTTAAATAAATTACTGTTATCACTATTGTGTCACAGTCAAAATTGTGTGGCTTGAACCGCCATGTTTTCCGGTCTTGCCTGTAGGTGAAATACTCTAGGGTGTTTCTTAGAGACACAACCTTGATCTCCCCTTTATCAATGCTTCTGTTTGGAGGTGATATTGACGTACAGCACCAAGAGAGACTCATCTCTCTGGACGGATGGATCTACTTTCAAGTCAGTGAAATCCAGGCTAAAGTATCAATCTAATTATGAGATTATGCGGCATCAGTGGCAGATCCACTGGTGTGTCCAAAAAGGTTTGCCAAACAGAATGATAACTCGGTTAATTCTGTTTAATTACCCGTCAGGCTCCGGTCAGAGTCGGTGTTATCTTCAAACACCTTCGCAAGCTGATCGACTCCCTCCTGGAGAGGAAATTGGCCAACCCCAAAATGAATTTAGAAGGTAATTCACACATTTAGTTTGCTGTTTTGGATGAGATTGCACATCATGTTCTAGATAATTTGGATGTCTTCACTTTCACATTTGTTTCCATTTTTATTTTCTTTAGATGAGAAGACCATACATATGATCACAGAGTTGATAAAGTCAGAAAACAGACTCTGAGGAGGTGCCTTTTGTATTCTACAATGAATTGCTTATATATAAAATAATGACACAGAAGAGTTTGATTGTAAATTGCCAATACCAGAATAAAAATATTTTAACACAATAAAATACTTGTGGTATTGTTTTCAGCTTATGTTATGATGGGGTGGGTTATTAGGAATGCTGACAGCAATGTTGTGGTTGAAATGTAATTGTTTTGTTATTGATAGAAGTAAATGACACAAGAATATTTACTGTGTTTTTGTAAACATTTACTCTTAAGTATGGTAAGATGAATTATGAACCCTGTGAAATCCAGGCTAAAGTGTCATAATCTAAAGGACGGGGGTCTCAAAGTTGGGTACCCAAAATAATTTGCCAGAAATTATAAAATTGTGCTGTATTATTAAATATTGAATACTCCCGCCATAGAATATATATATATATATATATATATATATATATATATATATATATATATATATATATATATTTTGTTCCTCAAAGAATCATTCAGTCAAAGAACCATTTTTTCATACCTTTTTGTAATTTGAAGTGCCTTTATGCACTACCTTTTTGTGAAAATAAAAGGTTCTTCGAATGTTAAAGGAACAGTTTGTAAGAAATGTATATCAATTAATCATAAAATGGCCCTGATATGTCACTAGACATAAAATGAATAGTCTACCCTTTTGCCATATTAAACTATGTTATTACCTCAACCTAGACGAATTAATACATACCTATCTTTTTTCAATGCGTGCACTGTACAGCGTGTTGTGAATGTGTTAGCATTTAGCCTAGCGCCATTCATTCCTATGGTACCAAAAAAAGTTTTATTTTGTGGCACCATACTTACTGGTATAACTCCTCATGTAACGGAAGTGTTTGGTGGCTTCCCTGTTTGGTACCATAGGAATGAATGGGGCTAGGCTAAATGCTAACACATTCACAACACGCTGTACAGTGCACGCATTGAAAAAAGATAGGTATGTATTAATTTGTCTAGGTTGAGGTAATAACATAGTTTAATATGGCAAAAGGGTAGACTATTCCTTTAAGAAATCATTTTCATTTCAAATACTTATATCACTGACAACAGTGGTCTGGCCAGGATATTGTCATTTAAAAAGTGGAGTTGCAGCCCTCAACTGATGTTTATGTTGTCATTTTGTGTATTGGCCACCAGTTGTGTGATTGCAGTACCAGTTTTAGCCACAAGTTTTGTGATTGCAGTACCAGTTTTGGCCACAAGCCTACATACTGTTCCTTTAAAGGTTCTTTATGGAACCATACAGCCAAAAAAAGGTTAATCTATGGCAGATGTGCCCAAAAATGACTTTAAATTTGGCCCGTCATGCCACGTGAGATCTAATTCTAAAATGCAACATTTTTTGTTTTATTTGTTACAAAAATGTAAATGAAATTAAAGGCAAATAATTAAAGTGAAGCCATTTTTTATACTTGAATGTGTATTGCATGCATCACGAAACTCACTGAACTTGGGTACTATTGGCTAATAATGAAGAGGTCGAGGCAGTGGCACAAAGACAAAACAAAATTTAAAAAATGATTGGCAAAATTATTTATTTTTTTACAACAGTTACCTTTGAAAATAAACTGCATTACTTATGCATAACCAGAGTAATGTTTGCCTTTTGTTTGAAATATTAGAAAATATAAATGAGGAAAATAAGGGTAACTTTAATTTTGAATATAACACAGCAATTTACTTTCGGCCTACGGCCTTCAGTCAGGAGTGATTTTTGGCCCTTTATAGGAAAAAGTTTGGGCACCCCTGATCTATGGCATTGTGAAGCACCTCCATATGAGTGTAAAAATAGTTTGATAAATTATGGAAAGCATATGCTTAATAACTCCAATTTGAAAGGTGCCTTGGAAATTCCCATTTTCCTCCCATCTAAGGGGTTCCTGGCCCAAAAAATTAAGAACCCCTTGGTTTAGGAGAATCAAAGTTTGATGTCAGTCATTGATTTCAATCTTTGACATGACATTAGTCAATATTAAAGATATTAAGGTTACAAAATAATCTTTACATTATGTAGGATGATTTTAGGTAGAAAACTGTAAATCATAAAAAATTGCTTTTTACAAACTGGATCACAAATTTCGTTGACATTCACTTTAAGGATGACATTTTTAGAGTATTACAATACTTAGAAGTAAACTAAACTAAACTAAACTATAGCAAACATATTAAATCTACCTGACAGGCCATGTTGACATTTTGTTTTTAAGAATGATTTAATAATGGCATTTAAATGACACCTCTGAAATAATCTCAATAAATAACTTAAAGTTTATAAACAATACGAACACTAACATGCAGTTTTATTATAATAAAGGTTGCTGTGTGTGGGGTTAATAAGAAAGCATTACATTAATGTAGGCTACATTAACCGTAAACTGTCATTTAGGCGCTTTTAAAGCGATTTATTATGTTGCCTCACTCCAAATAAAGATGCGTTTGTGCTCTAAAAGCCGAAAACAATCGGTAAAAAACTGAAAAATGAATAACTTCGCGAAGTTTTCCTGAAAAGGCAATCTAACATTATGATTGATTCTCTACACTGGTCAGGTCACACTTATTATGAGAGAGAGAAATCTAAAAAGTTTGAGAACTGGTAGCATATATATAGTTGTGACGTTCACGTGCCATGTGAGGTGATATGTAATACCTTATTAGAGGCGTTTGAGATGTTTTCAGACAGCTGTCAGGGACTCAAATCTCCAAACAATGTCCAGGCGTTGCGGGCGGCGTGTCACAGTTGGCGGTGAATGGCGCTGAATTAAAGGGGCGCCCTGAAGCGCGCGGAGTCCAGGCACGCGTCGCTACACAAGCGCTTGACGACAACGGCCGCGGTCTGACGTCACCGCAGCTATGACCGCAAAAAACGAGTTCACGCGCTCACTGTCAATATCGCTTCATCGCCATGCAGAACTGCTTCTACGCACATTTGCCTTATCTTATGGTATAGTAGTCCATTTATTATAGTAAAATTAATAAATTGTAAGAATTTTCATTAATTAATCTAATTAAGTTATTTTATTTTATCAGCAGGATGACGCAGACCAATCATCTACTGAAAATTTATTGGACTTTAACGCAGGTGAGATTATGGATGAAACGCATTACTTTTTTATGTGCAATTGTATTATTAGCTGCTTGACAACAAAGTTTGGGTCTAAATGCAATCTATTATATTTAATAATAATATTTTGAATAATTTAAATGTCAGTCTATTAGATTGACATTTTGTGGCAAAACTATAATGTAAACTATAGTAATAATTAAAACAATACCCTCTGTTATTAGTATTTAAGCATTGTCATCATGCACACATGGTTTATTTACATTTTTGTCTTATTCCTTATTACAGAGGAGTGTCAACCTACAAACACACATTTACTTACATTTACTATTCCGGGCCACAGAGACTTGGATACGTCTCTTGAGCTGAACAGACAGGTGAGCTGTAAGTCAGTAAGACAGCAATGAGTGTTTAATAATTTATTACAGTGTTAATATTAAAATACTACTAGTTCAGTATGCAGAGACAGCTCATATAAAGCTATTTGTGACTTTGTGGTGCTAGCCATAACATGTGGCTCTATTTATTTTTATCACCCCGACTTGTCCAACATAGCTGGCTTAACCAGTGGTCTGTCTGGGGTGGGACTATCTGCTTGATCTACCAATGGAAGATGGGAGGGAGTGACTGAAACATTGTTTTGAATCTAAAAAAAAATTCTACACCTCACTTTCAGAAAACCTTTTAGAGAACGGAGTACTGCAGAATCATGAGAAAATATTCACACGCTGCAGTTGCTGACTTTCACATAGCAAAAAAATGCCCTATGTGACATAACCTTACCACTTCTGTTTTTCAGTACATTTCCTAGTGACTCACAGCAGAGGAATGATTATTATCCTGTGATAGCAAGAGATACTTAGTCACACTATATGTCACTGCTTATCACTTTATTTTGATTGTCCTCTTTGATATTACGTTGACTATAAGTAACATTGCATGTCAACTAATTCCCATTATTGTTATTAAATTATTGTGTAATAGTAGGGGAGAGCGGGCACAACCTAACGCTTTTTGACTTTGGCTCTATCATTAAAAAAATATTTAAGTTAGAATAATCATTTTTTTACACAACACACACATCTCTGCTACAAATAACCACTTAAAGTTTGTTTGTGGGACCTACCGTTATCGTACAATTACACCGAAGGTAACAGGAGTGCAAACGTTACAACTTACCCCATAGGTGGGGTTAATTGTAACAAACAGAGGGTTTGTTGTAACACCTGCTAGGAAATTTAGTTTAAACACAAATAATTCAATACAATTTTGTTTATATATTAAAGGTGGATATTGTTTATATATCTGCCTATAATAGATAGATATCCACAAATTCATCCATCCATGATCCTTCATCTATCCATCCTTGTATTCAGCATCAATGCATAAAAATAGATTTTTTTAGAAAGGGCTGCACAGTTAAGACAAAAAAAATCATAATTGTGAGTTATTTCCCCTATATTGTATTAACAGTTATCATTTTAAAAAATAGTACTTACATTGTTTTCATTTTATTATCATTGTATACCTGACTGTGTTACAACTAACCCCGTTGTGTATAAATTATTTCAATCCCAGCTATCAGTTACTAGGAGTTGCTGACATGTTTCGAAATGGTGTTATGTTTTAGGTAACAAGACAGGGATTAAAATAATATAAAGTTGGATTTGGTCACACCCAACTCAGAAATCGAAAAAAAAATAAGATGAAGAAATTTACTTTTAAGCCTCCAAAACACTCTTTGTTCAATATCTTAACCAAAACACATCAAAACTTTTCACAAATTCACATGAGATCTTCTGACAGTAAGAGAAAATAACCAAAAGCAACCAAAAGCAGGCCCTGTAGAGTAGCTGCGTTACAACTAACCCCGCGTTAGTTTGTGCCCTGCTCACCCCTACTGAGTAATGCATTACACCCAACACTGTGTGCCTTGTGACTTATAGTCAAAAGCATATCTAAAGGGGACCACCAAAAATATAATCTGTCATAAAGTCTGTAATTCATATAACTGAGTAAATTATTCAGATTCTGAATAGGGATGTTTGGTTTCTCATGAAATTGTGACGATAATCAATTGTTCAGGTATGCAAATGAGTTCATTTTGTGGATGTATTGTCGTTGACTACTAATGAGTTCATTTTGTGCATGTATAGTTGATTGTTTTGGGAACAAGTGAGCAACAGTGAGTCACGTAATCCATTTGTCTCCATTCCACTTTACAAAATTGTATTACTGAGTTTTAGCCGTTTTTTTCTCTCCACAGCTTCACGCTACACTCAGGAGAAAGCAGGAGGAAATCTCGGCCCTGAAGGATGCGAACGCCCAGCTGAGAAAGCTAGCTAAACAGGCTGAGCATAACTCCACGATATTAGATGTAAAGTATCCCACTTTTTTTATAACGTATATATATATGAAGAGCTCTGATGCAAAAGCCGCTCTATCAAACATAAGATAATGATATTAAACTAATGCATCACTGTAAAAGTAAAAGTTGGCTTAAAGGCACGGTGCATGATCTCTGAGAGCCAATGTTGACATTTGAAATCACCTAAACAAACACGCCCCTACCCCAATAGAATCTGGACCTTCATTTGATAAACCCACCCCACACACACGCAACACAAGGAACGATGTCAGTTAGTATACATGCCCCTTACTGCTGATTGGCTACAAGTGTGTTTTGGTACTCCCTTTTTCAAAGTGTTTTTCAAAAATCACGCACCCCACCTTTAATAAAAAAATAATAATTATTTAACTGTAATGCCTAATTTTTTTTTCAATTAAAATGTTCTCACTTTAAGTGAAAAACTTAAGTTGAAAATGTTTAAATATTTTAGTTGTTATCAATTTAAGTTATTTTTTAAAGTTTTGGACCTTAAATTTCCCCATCTTATTACTTTAATAACATTAGGCGTTACCATCTTTAGTTATCTTGCAACCGTTTACTATGTCTTGTCAAGATGTAATTTTTTTTAAACTGGAGGTTTTTGCCAAAAATGCTTGCATGCACTTAGAGGGTTTTGCAGTGAAAGACAGTCAAATTTGTTGAAATGACTAAAGTGAAATTTGTTAAAGCACGGGTTTTTAATTACTGACTAACAACCTTTTTATTGCCATTGAAGAGAAAATACTGAACCTAAACATAAGAGCTTGTTTAAAAAATGCTTATAAGAAAACATTAGATGCACTTAGACGGTTTTGCATCTACATTCTTTAATTCATACATTTTTCAATGACTATGCTACCATAAAATGGCTTGTGCAGGTCTCCTTATGTTCCCCTGTAAAGACCTGAAAGTTTTATATACATTATGTGAAACTTCAGTAACCAGATAGCAGCAATACCTCTATACAGTAATTTCAATAATGTCACACCCACACGCGACTAGTTGTTGTTTCCACTTCCTGTTTAGGTCTTAACAACATCATATCAGAAAAAATCAGTTTCACACCCCACCCATGTGACTACATTGTCACCGAAAACACATGCTGAGACAACAGAGGGTCATTGTACAGGATCACAACATTCATGGATCTCTCTGCTGACACAGGATGAGCAATCCGACCCATCTTACACAGATTCAACTACTTCCACCAGCACCGACACAATAACTCCATCATCGGGAGTCAAGCGGCAGCTATGGTCCAGCTGGAGTGACCTTCTCTGTGACGATGCTGGGAATGTAAACTGTAGAGATGATCCTAAGGACACTAGCTTGGACTATCAGTCAGGCTCCAAGCGGCCAAGGCTCGATGATGAACTCGTACAGTTAGACTTGGAGCATCTTGAGGCTCACCTTGACCAAAATGAATGGACTCCTGAACCGCCAGGAGAAGATTCACCTCTGGCCTCGAATCTTGAGGTTTCTAAAGAGCTGATCACAGAGAGGGTGAACATATTTGGGGCTTTCCGTGGGCTTCAGGTGGTTACAGAAACCCCCTCCCTTAAATCTGATGTTGGTGAGAATAAAAGTGCATCTTTTAGGATCTCAATCAGAGACCACAGTACTGTAAAGACCAAAGTTTTTCCTCACGGAAAGGCCTTCACCTCTCACACACCAAGTGGTTCTTGTAGGTTCCTTTGGGTTCCTAATGAGGATTGAACAGTACCCTTATGAAAATTAACCATGGTTACTGTAGTAAAACCATAGTAACCACAAATTAACCATGGTTTTGACAACAACTCATGGTATGTCGTTGCTAAGCAAAGTTAAGCTGCACTCTCGAGATTCAGTAAGGAGTCTCCATGCATTGTTTCGTCTTTTTGTGTCAAAAATGACCGTTTGTTCATTCTGTGTTTCCCTGTACAGGTATGATCAGTCGTCCCTCCATCTTGAGTTAATAGGAAATTATCCAATTATTATTTTTAATGCCAGGGTTTCAATATACATTATGTTACATGGAAATGTACAAAGTTATATTATACAACTTGTAAATACAATTATTACAATAATGAAAGAAAAAATAAAGAAATGATCCGATTATTACAGTCCAATGCCGATACGTAAAAGGTGAAGCTTATTGGTTGGTTTTTATCACATGACCTGTAGTACGGTGCGGATGCTGCATTCTGAAAAGTTGAAATATTTTAAACTTGCTGTGGGGCTGACGCTCATGGAAAAATTTGTATTATTTTTATATATTTATTAATATTATTTTTATTATTTTTGCATGCAAAAAAGTGAAATTTGAACCTGGACTTTCAGGCAGATAATTTGTTTTACAATGCATACTTTACAGTGACTCATGAACACAGAGAAGAACAAAATGACACCTCACAGGACACCGAGATCAAATAATATATACATTTATTAAGCAATATATCCACTGGTGCATGACACTATAAATAAATTACATTTTGTAGTCTTTGTAAAGCCGATGTGTGTAAATTCTCTCCCACTAGCAGCACCAAATTGCAAAAAAACACATTTTCCCTATTTGTTATTAGTTGGATGAAAAGAATGAACCCAGTTGGGCTGCACAGCAATTCAGAAATTACACACCTTTACCTTTCTAAATATATATGTGCCAATGTCAAACTGTATATAAAAAGACAAAGATTTGCATAAAGTTGTGTTTGTGATACCATTTTTTTATCAAGGGCTATCCAAACCCCTTCATATCATATATTGCATATTATGAACGTGCGATGTGAGGAAGCTGGCTGCACCATGACCCAGTGTCCTCTCAACTAGGGATGAAATCTGAGCTGCAGACAGGTAACAAAAAATATATATATATTAAAATGCGGCAAATATTTTATACAGTTTGTAAATTTTATGTCAAGGATACATCTAACATCCTTACCAAGTGATGATCCGTTTAGTATCGTATAAGGCTGTATCCAGGATCCGCTACAGTTGAATATAAAGGATCTTCTACAGAGCAACAGATAAAACAAAGTATGTAATGGGAATTTAACAAGCATCCAATTTAAACAGTAAATTAATACTAATCCATATACAAAGTACAATGCAATATTCATAGCATTGAAAGTAAAAAATATAAAAAATGTTTTTATACCATCTGCATTGGGTGTTGGAGGTAACCCGGGTCTCCTATAATAAAACACAGGATGACATAAGGTCGTTTTAGAGGAAATGTTTTATTTGGATAGGTTTGGGAAATAAATGATTAAGCAGATTTGCAGAGAGGTCACCTGATAGCTGTCAGGGGCGTGCGAGCAGGAACTGATCTCTGATTGTTGTAAAAGTTTTCATATAGTACAGGTGCTGCAAAAAAGATCGACATAATAAACACCTTAAACCTAAAATCATTTACTCCTGTCATTTTATACCTGTATGACTTATAAAGTCTAACAGGTTTACATCAGCGTGACAGTAAATTATTGGTCAAACTGTTTTTTTTTTCAATTAGAGGTCCAGTGTGAAGTTTTAAGCGCCATCTAGCAGTGAAATTGTGAATTGCAACCAACGGTTCAGTCCACAGCTCACCCTCCCTTTCGAAACGCAAAGAGAAGATACCGTGGCCGCCACAGGACAAACATGTCGTCGTCTGAGACAACATCGTGACGAAAGTTTATCAGTTTAGGGCTACTGTAGAAACATGGCGACGACTTCCATGTAAGAGTACCTGAGGTGTATATAGACGGTTTCAGCAGTAACAACATTAACGAGTGCTTTCGTGGTCAACACGTAACTTCCGGTAAACTCCGCTAAGAATAAATAGCAACAAAGGCCTTCTAAAGTATTGTTCAAGAGTTCAGTTTCAGCAACTAGTCAGACTATTAAACAAACAGAAACCGGAAGTGAAGTTCGGACCTGACGCACGATCGCGTCACCGCACGTGCGTCCGATGAAACGGTCTATAGATAAAAACGGCTCATTCTAAGGTAATAAAAACAATACAGTTCATTATGTAAGGTATTTATACACTGCTGATAATATAGTTATGTAGATTATATTGCATTTCTGTCAAAAGATCCTTCTAAAAGATGCACCTTTAGGGGGCCTAAAGTTTTCAACCAAACAGAAAACTTTTTATGCGTTTTGGCTGTTCGTTTACACGAAAATAACGTTTGAAAACAGGTCTCAAAGGACACGTTTTTGAAAACAACTCTGTTCATGTTTTTGTGTAAACACAAAAAATGTGAATCTCTGAAAATTGTGGCACCATTAGGGCTGGGTATCGATTAAGATGTTCCGGATCGATTCGATTTCGATTCATAAGGTATCGGATCGATTCAATTTCGATTCTCGTTTCGATTCCGATTCTCTGATCGATTTTTATACTCGATTCTCCTCAATGAATATAGATTTAATACAAATACTATATTTATAAAATAAAAAACAGTGAACATAAGTTTACAAGTGGGTATTTAATAAAAAGAAATTAAGATCCACCAACCTGTATATTACACTTTTTTTATTTTAAGTACACTTGGGTAAATTAAAACAGAACCCATCTCCAATTTTCAAATGCATCGATTTGTGGCCTTTGTAATCGATTTTTAATCGACCACATTTAAAAAAAACGATTAATCGGGAAAAACCCAGCCCTAGACACCATGCATGCGTATTATGGGGCCATTGTACCGTAAGGTGACCAGATGTCCGGGGACAGTCCTGTTTTTTGGTGTTTGGTCCTCCACAAACCCACAGCAATAAAAAGATGAAAACAAACTTTTGCCATCTTTATTTAAAGGAATATTTATGTATGTGTATGTGTGTTGATGTCCGCAAATGAAAGTGTTTTTGGCCTGGTATGCATGTTTTGAGAATGTTGTGGTGTGTACATGAATTTAAAAGCACACTTTTCTGTTTTTACTACAATTATCAAGTTCTTGAAAATGAGTACCTGGTGGTTTATCGCCAGTTCTTCTGAGGTTGACAAAATGCTCAATGTCTTCTTGAATGTTACACTGTTCCAGTGACTTCCTCACTTCCTCATATAGCTGTGTAACATAAATACACACAGTAAAATAAGCAGTGTAAAGTTATATATAGAGTGTTCCTATAGTAATTGAGGCTGATGCCCTTAGGTTACCTCATCGCTGGTGACACACTGCTGGGAGAGATGGTTCAGATGAGTCCATACAGTGTTTCGCAGGGTGTTGATCCTTTCCACTTCCTGCTTTTCAAAAAACTGGGGGGAAAGGTTGCAAATTAGTGCAGTCTCATGAAAGAGCTGCTGCTTCATTGCTACATGAAAAGACAATACAGTGATGCTGCAATAATCATTATTCCCACATGAAATCTGGGTATGCAAAACGTTTCAAAACCAATGTTGTAGTGAAGTAAGTCAAGACCAAGACTAGAGGTCAAGTGTCGAATCGGAGACCAGAGATTGAGTGTGAAGCCCAAGTCAAGGCTGAGTCCACATCCAGCTTTATCTGAACTCGGTCTTAACTTGAATTTACTAAAAATATACTTAACAGCAGGTACATTTTTAGTACTTTATTTGTGTTAAATAATAGTGTTAAAGGTATACACTACAAATTTATAAATTAAAAGTATAGTTGTACTTTAGCGCATTTAAATCTCATGAAAGTCCATATGTACTGTATTTTTTGAGTGGGCTAATTCGTATTAATTACAAAAATACAAAAACTTACGATTCTCATTAAAAACAATAACAAAACCTTCACATCACAGGGGCAAAATAATATCGCACAAAAATGTACCAATGTGGTCGTACTAATTGAATGGGACATTTCACAAGACTTTTTAAAGATGTCAAATAAATCTTTGGTGTCCTCAGAGTACGTATGTGAAGTTTAAGGTCAAAATACCGTATAGATAATTTATTATAACATGTTAAAATTGCCACTTTGTAGGTGTGAGCAAAGATGTGCAGTTTTGGGTATTTCCTTTTAAATGCAAATGAGCTGATCTCTGCACTAAATGACAGTGCCATGGTTGGATAGTACAGATTAAGGGCTGGTATTATCCCCTTCTGACATCACAAGGGGAGCCAAATTTCAATGACCTATTTTTTCCACATGCTTGCAGAGAATGGTTTACCAAAACTAAGTTACTGGGTTGTTTATTTACACATTTTATAGGCTAATAAAAGCACTGGGGACCCAATTATAGCACTTAAACATGGAAAAAGTCAAATTTTCATGATATGTCCCATTTAATATGAACTAGCCACCTTGTAAAATGCATACAAATTGCCATGTGATAGTGTTTGGAAAACAAATAACAAAAAAAGCTATTTATAGATACAGAATAACATAGTTTAATAATTCTGAACTTCTGTTTGACCTCTTATAGGTTGAACTGTTTTAAAAGAGATTACAGAAGTATTTCACATGACCTGACATGACTATTTTTGATCTGTTTAATGCGATCATTGGGCGTGTGTTGCAGGCTGAGGCTTACCTCGCATGCTTTGACATGTTCATTCAACCATTCCTCTCTGATCTTCCCCAGCACAGACACATTCTGACTATATATTCGGTCTATTATACAAACAAACAAACAAAAAAACATCAGAACGTGACATTCTCAGTATTTTCATGATGTATGTTTTTACATCTATATAGCCTGTTTGCTCCTAAATGGCTTAGAAGTGTAAAGAACCACCTTCATGTTGGCCATATACAGTAAATATTGTATCCATTCGATTGGAAATGTCCAATGCAAAAGGTACAAATTTGGCAAGAAAATATAAAATATTCCATCAAAATATTCAAGGCAAATAGTTTAAATACACATTATTTCCATGCACTTATATAGACGGTTTCATCAGACACACGCACGTTGCTGTGCTTACGCGCCTGTTTTTTATCAGTCTGGTTAGTGACTAAATTGACCTCTGGAACAAATAACTTGTTTAGGTTTCCTGAAGACGAGGGTAGATGACGAACATGGTTCACCACTGTGTGAAGAGAGGTTTGGCAGCAGGCGAGAGTTCAAGGAACTGTAGCTAACATTGTATACAGTTATTGTACACAGTAACATTATCTCAGTGTAGTAGTTGATATGCTTCAGCTTTCAGATTTGAACTAAGGTCATTTACTGGTTTGTTTATTTATTTATTTTGCTTGTTATCCAAAACAATCAACTCTCTTTTTTAACTGATTATATGCGGAAGTCTACTGGAAGTGACGTTTGGGCCACAAAAACCGTTTATGTTGTTGCCACTGAGACTGTTTATAGAAAATATATGAAACGGTAGCATTACTTTAAGATACACATGTTAAAACAAAGCATACAACATGACCTCATCAGTCATGTATGCTATTAGCATCCAGTAGGAAATTGTCTCATGAGAACCTATCATAGTTGAAGTGAATCATTTATATAAACATAAAGAGCACTGTTATATTTAATTCACTGTGAAGACATAATTTGTATAATGTCAATCATAACCGTCTGTTTATTATTAGGATATCTGTTTTATTTTACCTGCTTCCTCCGCTGTCTGCTTGGCTTGTTGTGTTTTGGCAAACAGCTGAAATGAGAGAGAAAGACAATATTAGGCCCAACAATCACCGTGTGGTTATTGGCATCTTACACTGCATCTAGACATTGTAACATGCATATAATGTTATATGTAAACTCAGGGTTCCCACACCTTAGTTAACTTCAAATTCAAGGACATTTCAAGGACTTATCAGGTCCAATACCCTCAAATTCAAGGACTAAATGTGGGGACACATTTCAAGTGAGAGCAAGGTTACATCGAGTTACCTTTTCAGATACATTGTTACAGTTCCCTTTCGAGGGAACTCGCGCTGCGTCACTGCGGTGACACTTTGGGGACGCCTCCAGTGGTAAGTGCGTCTGAATGTGTATATCAAATTCAACCAATGGTGAGGCTTAACGACAAAGACAGAGTGACACGGGAGCCAGTAAGTATATTGCTATCTGAAATATTGCCAAAGATGGCTTTACCAGGACGCAGAAAGCATGGCAAGGGAGACGCAGCGTCTCGTTCCCTTCTCAGGGAACAACAGTTACATACGTAACCCAAGACGTTTTCGTGTGTCAAACACAACTATGCAAAAAAGCATTTTGGTATTAATCAACATTCGCATATAAGATATAAGAATTTAAAGCGATAGTTTAGCATGTGTGCTTAAAAAGTCTATAATTTTTATGATATTATCCTACACTACACAAAACTTCTTGCATAGAATAGATTTAAGCACTTTCAATAACCTGTATCTATGTGTGTATATTTTCAAAAACTTCCCAGGGCCTTGAATTTTTTCCCCCAGATTCACTTAACTTGTCGTCGTTCCAAATACAGAGTTTCACAGCTATCTATTTTTTTCACCCTCTAAAAAAGTCTGACGGTTGATACATTACAAAACTCTCCAGTGTTTCAGCAGATCTAAAATCTTGTTCTCACGTATCACAAATACTTGCACCAATCCATAGCAGCAGGCATGTTTTACAATGGTTCATTGTGCTGTACATACGTTTACTAAAGCGGTTCTGATGGTTTGTTTTGCTGTAATAAATCATTTACCTTAAAGTAAAGAGATATTAGCCTTTTGGAATTTAGGCCCAGAGTGAACTTTGCCTTTTTGTCTATATATACAGTAAAGGAAGTGTTGCACATCTAATAATAAGGTTCATAAAATGTATAAAGTTCAAGTAAAATGATGCATGAAGATATGCATATAATATGAATATGCAATATGGTTTATACATTGGAAACAAGAGGTCAACATACAGTAGTTTCCCATTTTTTTGAAGAGAAAAATACAGATCAATATATATCTGACACCTGCATGTCTTTGTACATTTTAAAGGAATTTGCATATTTTATTAAAGCCACAGTACAAAATATAGCAAGTATATTCAATACTGGAAGTACATGCATGTTTTTTTTTTATAATTCAAGGAAATAATAATCTATTGTTTAAACTTCCTCCAATAAGACCAGAGGGCAAAACATGAAACCTATCAGACTATGAAATGAGTATATACTTGAAGTGAAGTCCGACATAACATGCAAATGTTCAGATGTGAGATATGTGTGACATATCTCTGTTTAAAATGCTTAAAGGAAATACGCAAAAAAGATCTTGTGAAAATGTTCTTTCACATCTTTTCAATTTCCCTATACAATGAGATGAGTAACTATGGTAGTGTAGCTGAGGCTTTATTTCAAATGTATAGCAAATGAAAGCAAGATTGTTATAAGGGTCACACAAGCCATCTATTGAAGTTTAATGTGTGTACCTTCTCTTGCTGCTTGGCACTGCTGGTGGCTGCGTTTCTGTTCATGTTCTGTTCTGCTTCCTCTTTATCTCGACACTTTTGCTCATAGGTCTTCTTCGCCTTAAAAAGCAGCAGTTAAAATGTAAACGTTACAATATAACATCCTGAGTTAACATGTAAACTATAATAGTTCCATCACAGTACGCCACAAGGTCATTGCAAAATAAACTTGCGGACGTGTAAATATACACTGCTAGTCACAAGTTTGGAAACTTGACTGAATGTACAATTCTGCTGAACTAAAGAAAAGTCTTATCTTTTTATATGTTTGAAATGATATGTTTTGTAGACACATATGAAATGCTACTTATGACTTAGAAAAAAAAATCAAATTGAATTCATTTTGTAGTGGATAAATCAGCCTGCATAGCAAATGACAAGTAGCCAAAAAGTATCCAGCTTACATGTCCTTTATTGGTGTTTAAAAAGTATCCCAGGATGCAGGACATAAAGTTCAGGAATGTGCAGCACTGCAAGCAATAGCCGTCATTTCACAGACTAGGTTAACTATAGACCCGATAAAGTACAGCTATAAGTAAACCACTTCTAGCCAAAATAAACTTGAATTTGGTAAATAACTTGAGAGATATGATATTCCATCATGTAAGCTTTGTTTAGACGTTTATTACATTTTTGACATCCCCAATTTTTCCCTGTTGTAGTCTAGACGTCTGGATTGTGTTTAGATGGCTATTAGATGTCTTTTAAGTGCAAAATTGCTTGCTGCGTAAACTTATCAAAGTATAACTTCTTTCAAGAAGCTCAAAGACCTTTTTTGCTCCCTACCCAATTCTCATACCTCGATTTGTATTGTTTTATCAATGTGTTGTCTTTATTATTCATTCGAGGACTTAATTTTATTTTTATTTGTCTATTTAACCCCTTGAACTCTGCAGACCCACCGGCGCTTCCAAAACGGCATCATTAAATTTCTTCTTAAAAGTTGTGAAGCACAAAGTTTTCTGTAAAATAAGACATGTTTTTTCAATTTATGTAGGTAGAGAACTCTTTTAACTCGTCAATTAAGAGAAAACGCTTCCCAGCCAAGGATGAGTTTTTCCCGGCAATCCGTATTTCCGCTATTATCCACCAGGCTCTTACACAACTTCATATAGTTCATATGTCGCGCCTAAAAACGAGTGGAAAACGGTAGGCGCATAAGTTCTTGTTACATGACCTGCGGTACTCTTGCAGCATTCCAAAATAGTTGAGATGTTTAAAACTCAATGTGGTGCGGACGCGCCTGAAAAAAAAAAACGAGACTTGATCGCGCAAAAGACACGATATGTGAACCTGGAAGTATTCCCTTAGGGAAAAAAGTTCAAACTCCATGTATGTTTTGATAATCGCTCTGAATCTGATCTCTATTAAAAGTCCTTCACAAAAATGGAATTATCACAGCTTTTTGCTAAAAAAATAAATATTTTTGAAGAAACCTACCCATATTTGAGAAAAGTGATAAAAAGTAGGGATGGCCATGAGTAATCGATTTAAGTACATAATTGTAGGTTTATTTTTTTTATTTTTATTTTTTGTGGTTATGGAGACTTTGGATATCTGGTTACAGGACAAGCGCCTGTGGTAGTAAAGACTGGGTGCGTTTTGACGTCAACGCAAGCTGTGCAGACCAGCATACAACATCAGTACCATGCATGATTCAAAAGCTTCCTGTGCGCACTCGAGCCACAGCAACCCCGCCGATCCGCGCAACACTGAGGCACTATGGTTTTAAAACAAGACTTGAGTGTGCAAAAGACACGATATGTAGGGTGGCCATTCGTGCCAGTTCCGCCAGACACGTCCCAAACATGTTTTCGGTTCAAGTCGTGTTGCTCGACCGCATACGTCATCGAGGTTCTCACATTTCAGTTAAAATACATAATAAAAAAAAATATATATTTTAAGACATACAATCATTGTAGTTTCATTCTTACCTTGAAATGTAACGGTTGCTTTTCTGAAATTAAACCCAAAATATTAACCCTTGATGACGTATGCGGTCGACCACATATCGCACAAATGGCCACCCTAACGATATGTGAACCTGGAAGTATTCCTTTAGGGAAAAAAGTTCAAACTTTTGACATCAGTACCATGCATGATGGTTTTTAAACGATGCAGTAATTTTTGGATTCAATTCGGCAAGACGAAAATACAGTCAGTCAGGTGCAAAATGTACAACGCCATCACAAGTTCACTTATATCATCTCATATTTAAACATCAAATGTCAAGAGATAAAAGAGAGCCATGGATTATTCAAAATGAAACAATGATACATGCACATTCCTAATAAAAAAAGAACAAATGAAGGTAGAATAAAACTTTTTTTTTAGCGTAGAGGGTATGTTCTTTCATTTGATATTGTATGTTTATATATTTAAAGAAGAACATTTTCTGGAAGGCATTAAACATTTGTGAAAATCATAAAAAATGCTGCCGCTGGCTGGCAACTTTTTTTTAAACGCTGGCGGGGAAAAAGTTTAATTCTGCAAAAATTCTAATTATACTGCAGAGCATAGTGTTCCTGTAATTTATTTAGCATAGCATTAAATGAGAACTGCAAAGGTCATTTGTTTGTTCCCCAAAGCAAATGCACTGCTCCCTTTGGATAAACAACATCTGCCAACTATTAAATGTACAAAAAATGTCAATGTCTCCAAAGATTTTACTGGATCTTTTCTTGCATGTATCACTGTGTGAATCTTACATGAGATAAACAGTATATAAGACATGTTCATCTTTGCGAAAGCATTACAGTTTAAACATTGTTCTGTTGTCTCTCCTAAAGTTTCAAGAGCATGAAACCTGAAGTTTCTAATCCATATATTTTTTTAATATATTGCATGATTTGCTTTTTACCCCGAAACCATCCCCTTAAAAGTGTTTCTTACCTTTGAATGAGAAGGGTCTATTTTAATGAACAAAGCCATTTATCACTGATCACTTCCCATTTAGTAGGTCTAAAATCAAGTGCACTTATTCACTTCCCTCGTGGCACTGCTTTAGGGCACATATACTTCCCTTAAAGCATATAAAGTGGGCAACTAAACCAGATTACAAGCAGATGTACACAATACTGGACGTTTTACAATTTGCTAAATGCTTACTTCAGCGGTTTTCTTATATTGGGCTGACTTCTGCTTGTGAAGAGCATCCATCTGTTGCTCTACCTGGAAAAAATATTTATTTAATATAACAAAAAACAAAATATGTAATAATCTATGTTACAATACTTTAAAATGAAAATATATTTGGTCCATATTCGTACATTTTTGCCCATCTGACGTTGGGGTTAGGAGTGGGTTCGTTATTGTTTTTACGATAATTGTACGATTGACTTTGTAGGAATTCATTTGAATTAGCCAACTCATAAAATACGTACGAAGGAAATACACACTTCAGCTTTCATCAGTATAATTCGATGAATGAAACACCATCTGTACGTCTTACCTTCTTTCGAATCTCTTTCTGTTTCTCTCTGAAATCCTCTAGTTTCTTTGCTTCTTCCCTCATGGTTTGCGCCAAATGGAGATGTGACAAACTCACGTTTTCTGTTTCTAAAAAGCAAACACTTACAGGTTAAGCAGGCTGACAGACTAATAAACGACAATCTTGAAATTCTTAAACACATCTGTACTCACGTAATTTAAAGACGTCCAGCGATCGTTTCAGGGTGCTATAAAAGCGAAACATTGTTAAGTAATTGACATCCTCATTTTTTTGCAATAAAATCATTGTCAAATTGCTGACATAAGTTATCAGTGTTTTCTGATCCTACAATAAGAAGAAGAGCATTAACCACACAAACCAACAACATGCACGTGACCAGCACAAAGACCGTCTATATTGGTAATAAGATTTGTTCTTGGCTGTGAGCAGGAAATGATCTAATAGGCTACTACATGTCAGTTACTACTTGATGTTATCAACCTCTTTTGAAACCCTATAACAATGCAATGTCATCAAAATACCTTTCAAATGTCATCTTTAAAAAACTTACTAGTAAAAAAATCTTATGGAATTGCTATATGGTTGCTATAGAGTTCTGGGTAGATTTAAAAACATGGCTGTGTTCGAAATAGCTTACTCACTATTTCCTACATTACTTCACTAATATATTCCACCTGAATGAGTTAATGAAAAGGTGTGAGCGAATTCGGATAATAGCCGCCACAGATGCCTTCTTGTGTCAAGACGTGATAGTTAATTTGCACGCGCCTCACAGTAAAGGGGTAGCGGCTAGTCGCTGACTGTACATCAGTTGTACACTCGCTGTTGTGGTGTATTGTGGGACAGAATAAGATGACTCAATAATGTCCCACTACAAAATGGCTGTCACTTAAAAAGGACACTGCACTTTTTGAAAATAGGCTCTTTTTCCAGCTCCCCTAGAGTTAAACATTTGATTCTTACCATTTTGGAATCCATTCAGCTGATCTCCAGGTCTAGTGATGCCACTTTTAGCATAGCTTAGCACAATCCATTGAATCTGATTAGACCATTAGCATTGCCCTAAAAAAATAACCAAATTTCTATTAAAAAAACTTGACTCTTCTGTAATTACATCGTGTACTTAGACCGATGGAAAATTTAAAGTTGCGATTTTCTAGGCAGATAACTATACTCTCATTCTGGCGGAATAATCAAGCACTTTGCTGCTGTACCATGACTGCAGGAGGAGCAATGATATTACGCAGTGCCCGAAAATAGTCCCTTGCTATTGAAAGTTACCAAGGGGACTATTTTCAGGCACTGCGTAATATCATTGCGTACACAAAGTAACTACAGAAGAGTCAAGTTATAAATAAGAAAAATATTGAAACTCTTTGGACATTTTTGAGCGTGATGCTAATGGTCTAATCAGATTCAATGGATTATGCTAAGCTATGCTAAAAGTGGTACCGCCAGACCCGGAGATCGGCTGAATGGATTCCAAAACAAAGTAAAAACAAATGTTTAACTCCAGAGGAGCTGAATTGGACTGTCTCTTTAAGGGTTTAGAAAGCTATTTCGGACCCATGACTATGTGGTTACTAAGTGTTCTTGGTGATTGCTAGGGTGATGTGTGAAGTGACACTTTCGCCAATGAGTTATAACCCAGACTTGGGATGTGACTTCTGCATTTAACCCATTAAGTGAGTAGTAAACCTATGCACTGCAAGTCATGAACAAACACGCAACTAAAGCAATGAGCAGCCATCACTGCAGTGCCTGGGGAGCAAAGGGAGATAGAGCACCTCAGTCACAAACTGCTGGCCATGTGACTCAAACTGGCAACTTTTGGGTTACAAGCCCAACTGTATAACCATTGCCCAAAGTACAGGGTGGAGAAAGGGGTAAGGAATTGGCAAAGGACCTCGAGTTGGGATTTAAAACTCGGGCTGCCGAAAGTGCATCTGCACCATATGTCAGAGCACTCCCCATTACACCATCTGCTCCAATGTGGATGGTTGCTAGGGGGTTGCTTACTAGCCTCATTTTAAGTCTAAATTTTTTGCTTTTGAATGCAAACTCTGTTTCATTCTCCTAAAATCTAGTTGCTTAAAGGCACATTATAAAGGCACATTATGCAGATTGATGATGTTATGAAGGAGCGTGGATTTGAATGATGGGATTTGTAGGCTGCGTCCGAAACCGCATACTGTATAGTAGGTACTGAATTAGATGAAGTACCTACTTACTTGGCGTTAAAACAGTAGGTACTGTATAGTATGAATCCGGGTAGTATAAATGAGATTCGGACATACTACATTCCGCCATGTTGCTACATCACGTGACATACGTCGTCATCACGTCATGTCATTTCAGCGCGAAAACAGCCGCGTGCATCTTCTTCTTTGTTGGATAACTCCTCGTCCGGGGCATCATGGGATAGTGAAGTGTCCATCGTATGCACACTGCAAAATCTAACCGGAAGTAGTAGGTCATCCAGGTACTTTTTGCATACTGTTTTTCGAATACTATGTATTCGGACATACTACTCGCCTCGCCTACTGCTTTTCGCGTACTATAGTAGGCGGTTTCGGACGCAGCAGTAGTCTTTACCTACACTGCTGATTGGAAATCAGTCCGACGGTACTAATAAAACATGTTCATGAATGATGTTATGAAATAAAGTCTTACAACCAGTATGTTATAACGTAAACAAAGTTGCTAGACAACACCGTCTACTTTCGCGCGTGTCAACGCGCAGAAGGATCGGAATATGACATCTTGCGAGAGATGGTCTGCTTTGGGATCACTCTTACGATACTATAATGTCATACACCGGTCGGTCTGCACAAGTAAAACACATCTATGATTTTTATCGCAGTGAAAATAATATGGACATAACACCACTGACAGCTGACCCTATGAACAAAGGTGTGGCACTTTTTAAAATAGCAAATTCTCTGGACATTCTTTAAACACAATATACAAACTGTACTAGTAATTTTGTGTTTTTTTTTAATTCAAAAATCGTACATATTGTGTCTTTAAGCTGGTCATCTGCAGAAGAGGTGTCTGTACATACAGTACGAGTAATGTTGGGATAGGCTACAGCACAACACAACCCAAAAAATTACAAGACAATAATATATTGTTAAAGATTAATGGGTGGATGTTTACTTTTTGTGTTTTAATTAACATTTGAAAAACTATGGTCACAGAAACAAAACTATGATTAATTTGTGGTAACCATGGTTTAACTATAGTAGTGGTCGACCAATATGTTTTTTTATGGGCGATGCAGATATTAACACAGCTCTTTCTCTCTCTGAGAGAGAGAGAGAGATTATTAGAGAGACTAACAATAGATTATAGATAACATGCATCATTGACAAAATGAGCAGTTGTTCCTGTTTCAAATTCCTTAATATTAACAAATACATTGCATGGAGTAGCTTTACTTACAGGGTTCCCACAACTTAGTGAATTTCAATTTAAAGAACCTTTCAAGGACTTTCCAGGTCCAATAATACCCTCAAATTCAAGTACTAAATGTGGGGAAACATTTCAATTAAGAGCAAGGTTACATTGTGTTACCTTTAAAGATACATTGTTACAGTTCCCTTTGGAGGGAACTCGCGCTGCGTCACTGCGGTGACACTTTGGGGATGCCTCCAGGCTGAATGTGTATATCAAATTCAACCAATGGTGAGGCTTAACGACAAAGACAGGGTGACGCGGGAGCCAGGAAGTATATTGCTATCTGAAATATTGCCAAAGACGGCATTCTCAGGGAACAACAATTACATACGTAACCGGAGACGTTTTCATTTGTCAAACACAACTGTGCAAAAAAGCATTTTGGTATGAATCAACATTCGCATACTAAAGATACAAGCATTTAAAGCAAGTGTGCTTAAAAAGTCTAGAATTTTTATGATATTATCCTACACTACACAGGAAATATGAATTTTTTCCAGAAAACTTATTGCATAAAATAGATTCAAGCACTTTCAATGACCTGTATCTATGCATGTATATTTTCAAAAACATCCCAGGGCCTTGAATTTTTCCTCCCAGATTCACAAACTTTCCAGGATTTCAAGGACCAGTGGGAACCCTGTACTTAGTAAAAGGTTGTTTTACTTTTTTAAAGTCGTCTTTGCTTAACCTAGGGCCCCACCACAAAATCTTATCAGATTTTTAAAATGTGAGACACCACAAACAATGAAAAAAAAATCGACCATTTGACACTTTTGTTCCTATAGTGTGAGAAGCGTCTCTATGTGGTCATAACAGCACACCAGGCACCACTAGATTACCTTTACAAACAACGCAAGTCTCCACTGAGAGCACAGGAAATCTCGTTGAGATCTTGCGATGTCCCTCGCAGCCAAACGTGACTTCACAGTAAACAAAAATGGCGAACAACGGGTGTAAAGAAATGGCATTAATACAATGGACTGCTTTTTTACTTCTCTGATGCCCATCTCACTTTGGACTGTGCCTGCTGAGCCATAACTGTAGTTGTTATGGGTTTGTCTTTCATCAGCTTGCTTTCTGATTGGCTACTGTTTCATTACACGTGACAATACACAGTACAGCGTGTGTGTATCTGTGTATGTCCTCGGGATTACCCCACACAACAGGATTGTTGATCGTAAATATTCAACATGATTTGCGAACGGAGCGACCCCAACATGCTTCATAATTTTTCCCCAAAAAATCTGCCAATATATCATCCCAGGCAATATATTTGTCAACCACTAAACTATAGTAACCATGGTTCATTGTTTTATTTGTAGTAAAACCATAGTTAGTTTTCACAAGGGATTACATGGATGCCCATTACAATGAATTAGATATTGGTACTTACTTCATTTCATTTTGTCCACATGCTCTCTTTGACAAACCAAGCAGCTCCTTAGCATATTTCTCTTCTATAACAGCTCTAAAATCAGTGTTGTAAAATGTCAGATACAATGCTAAAATCATATACTGGTGGGTTTTAAGGTCTTCGGTCTGTGTGTCGAAAAGATATTTCTCAATGTAATGAAATGCACCCCTTACGAAAATTAACCACAGTTTTACTACAATTCAAACCAAAAGCCAATGGTTACTATAGGTATATCATGCTCACCACAAAATTACCATGGCTGTGCTACAAATACTATGGTTAAACCATGGTTACTATAGTAAATGTTCACCAAAAACCATGGTGAATTTTCGTAAGGGACAGACCAAGCAACTTATTACAATCTGATACAAGAAGTGTGCATTACACAAGCAGGAATGTTTTAAACTAAAGGGTTTGAGGTAGTGAATAAACATGTTTCTGTCACATGACAGCATCTAAAGAGTGAAGTATAAGTAAAATGTAAAACTGAAAGTCGTTTAAAAAAAAAAAAAAAAAAGGAAATCTTGCAACAAACTTCTTTCCAAACAGTACTTTTTACTTGCATTTAAAATGTTGTAGCAAATCACATTCTCATTCTATCTGTAAGGTTGTGAATAATTCCTCTTAAATATGAAGACATGATAGTGTTAATCTAGTCCACCCTAGACTGTAGTAATCATGCGTGACATTTCACCTCGCTTTTATGAAGTCTTCGATTTCTTTGCATGTCCGCTTGCCATCATTTAGGTGTTGGATGATGCTGTCATATCCTGCTGTGCTGGGTATATCAACATTCTGCGCACACACGAAAGAAAGTGAAAACTTGAAAGTGACATGCTTGTCAAGTATGCAACACATACTCGAAAGTAGGCAGCTATCACAGGCAGTGCCCGGAGAGCAATTAGGGTTAAGGTGCATTGTTCAAGAGCATCACAGTCTAAACCTGCAGGCCGTGAGACTCTAACAGGCAACTCTCGGGTTACAAGACCGACTCTCTAACCACCACTAGGCTGCGACTTCCCTGATTGGGGTTATATTTTTGCCATTAAATTTTTATTTATTATGATTTCTTGTTGTCCAATTTAGTGTAAGTTCTGTCACCTAGGTAAAGTAACAGTGTCAACAGTATGTAACAGATACTGGCAGTCATACACAGGAAAAACACACATACTCTCTCTCTCTCTTCCTCTCTCACACGCACATACATGACTTTCAACACTGTTGCTGGTAACAGCGTGTAAAAGGACACTCCACTTTTTTGAAAATATGCTCATTTTCCAGCTCCCCTAGAGTGAAACATTTGATTCTTACCGTTTTGTAATTGATTCAGTTGATCTCCGGGTCTGGCGGTACCACTTTTAGCATAGCTTAGCATAATCCATTGAATCTGATTAGACCATTAGCATCATCCTCAAAAAGGACCAAAGAGTTTTAATATTAGGGCTGGGCAAAAAAAAAAAGATTTTTCGATTAACCAGTTCTTTTTACGTGGACGATTCAGAATCGATTCTCAAAGAGCAGAATCATTTTTTTCTTTTTTTTCTGCAAACATTAAATGTAAGATTAACATTAATAAAATTACTAGTCTTCTTCACTAGATGTCACCCTCTTTTTTGCCTTGCGCGATGTTACCAAGGAGCCTGTCATTCTTTCTTTCAGTGCTTAAAATGGCGGTTTTAGGTGCTTCATCGATGTTGATGCCACCACCACATAAAAAGTAAGATGTATGGAAGCATTTTAGATTTCGCAAGCAAGATGACAACGATAGTGTTGTGACTTTTAATTTCTTTGTATTAATTACCCACTTGTGAACTTCTGTTCACTGTTCTTTTTTATTAATATAGTATTTGTATTAAATCTATATTCATTGAGTTGAATCGAGAATCAAGGTGAGCTCCGCTGCGCTCGCGCTTTGCTCGACGCAACAACAAACCGCCCTCGTGCGGCGCAAGCCAATGAAATGAAAGGGTTTCATAGCGCAGCGCACACTGCGTCCTAGCTTTAAAAAAGCCGCTTTACCATAATCACGTCGTAATGCTGTTAACGGTCTATAGCCACACTACACATTTAAGCTTACGTAATTTAAAACAACGCTAACTAATTTAATATTTTGTGTAGGCCGATATGGCTAGGACCTATACTCTCATTCCGGCGTAATAATCAATAACTTTGCTGGCGTACCATGGCTGAAGCAGGTGCAATGATATTACGCAGCGACCGAAAATAATCACATTTTAAATAGGAAGAATATCCATACTCTTTGGTTATTTTTGAGCGGGATGCTAATGGTCTAACTGGATTCAATGGATTATGCTAAGCTATGCTAAAATTGGTACCGCCAGACCCGGAGATCGGCTGAATGGATTCCAAAACTGTAAAAATAAAAATGTTCACTCTAGGGGAGCTGAAAATGAGCCTATTTTCAAAAAAAGTGGTGTGTCCCTTTTACAGTAAAAGAAATGACACTGACTAATTCTGACAACAGGAAATCTTGATTTTAATCTATACGAGACACTTTTCACACAAAATATTATACTGATACGGTCTGGATCCGTACCAGAGCTGCTGATTCCAGTGAGGATCCGCCTCAGAGTCGTCTGCTGTCTGGGCATCAAATTATTAATTATCAGGGGTGCCCAGACTTGGTCCTGGAGAGTTTGGCTCCAACTTGCCTCAGCAAACCTACCTAATAGTTTCTAGTATGCTTAGTAAGACCTTATTTAGTCGCTTCAGGTGTGTTTGATTAGGGTTGGAGCTAAACTTTGCAGGACATCGGCCCTCCACCAGGACATCGAGTTTGGGCACCACCTGATTAAAAATATAAGTTAACCATTTGTAAAATAACCCTAAGGGTAACGTTACCTGCAGTTATATTCACCCACATTTGACTTGGCTGCTAACTGTTTTTAAGTGCAACATTGCTAAAGTTTTGTCAGGGATATGAATTGAAATATGATGCTTTTGGACTGTTTACTATTATTATCCGTGGGAGCCCGTCTGTAATTTATAAGTCTGAGGGGGAGACATTCCGTCACAGCCAAAGCCATAGTCAACACAAAACGTCCCAAAATAAAAGTTAAGAAAACAAAAACTAAATTGCACTTCATTGTTTGCTTTGCCAAATAAGGCTTTGAAGTTCTGTTGACGACATTTAAAGAAACAACTCCATAATACTCGGTTTTGGCACTTCTTACAGTTGCAGTTTAGAGATGTGCTACGCTTTGTTAAGTTAACAGTCTGGTTACAAGTTTGTAAATGTTGTCTACACTTCCCTTTAGCGCCGTTTTGAAATGTGACAAGCCTCGCAAGAAGGCTGTTGAACTGAATGTATGCAAAATAGAATAAAAAATGGTTTAAGCTTTGTATTGCGCAAATAAACGCATTTGTACCCTACACCGTGTGTTAAGCGCTATATATATATAACTTATTTACTAACCATTGAGTTCATGGACAGAAACATATATATAAAAGTTAGTATAAAATCTTACCCAGAAATTATCTTTGAAATGTAGTTCTCTCATCGCGTCGGCTCGATTTTTGCGAAATGGTCTTTGAAGTTCCGCAACAGACTGTAATAACGGAATGACTGAGAGATTTCACACTGTCATTTAACAGACACGCCTCTGGGTCCTAAACATGCGTGTTCATGTCCGACCAGAGAGTGAAACTGCCGTGGAAAGTGACCAGAGACATTCGAAAGTCTTTTCCGACATCTTGTGGTTAAACTGTGTAACTGCAGGCCTTGTCGTGTATTATTGAATTGACTGGAAGGCTGCATCCTTCGAGGTCGCATTTTTGTTGGCTGCATACGTCTTAATTCCGAATATTAACAATAACAAAGTTTACTATTATACTTAGATAATCTTAAATTGTTGTAATTTGATTATGGCTTAAGATTATAATGCTCAGTTAACTGAAATAAACCTGGCTTGATGACGTATGCAGACTTCATATGCGACCTCCGGAGCATGCACCCTTCCGTTTGAGAAACGGCGAAAAGTTAAATGTTCAAAGTCCCGTTACATAATATAAAAGTGTGTATGATAAGAGCCTATATTTGAATGGAATTATTATTGATTTTGACATTTACCAGATATGTAAATCACATAAATAACTGTATTTAATTAATACAATATCATCAGGGAAATTTGCGCTTAAAGGGGACATTTCACAAGACTTTTATAAGATGTATTAAATCTTTGGTCTCCCCAGAGTACATATTTGAAGTTTAAGTTCAAAATTATCATATAGATAATTTATTATAACATGTTAAAATTGTCACTTTGTAAAAATGTGCCGGTTTTGGGTGTGTCCTTTTAAATGCAAATGAGCGGATGAAATGCAAACACTGATCGACATGATGGTGGTTTGTTGAAATTGAAACTCAATTGTGCTGTCAATTATTTTTTTCTCTCTCTCTTCCTCTATGCACTAAATGGCAGTGCCATGGTTGGATAGTGCAGATTAAGGGACGGTTTTATCCCCTTCTGACATCATAAGGGGAGCCATTTATTAAATTACCTATTTTTCACATGCTTGCAGCGAATGGTTTACCAATACGAAGTTACTGGGTTGTTCTTTTTCACATTTTCTAGATTGATAAAAGAACTGGGGACCCAATTATAGCACTTAAACATGGAAAAGGTCAGATTTTCATGGTATGTCCCATTTAAAAAAATATTATTTTTTTAAACAAACTTTTGTTTAGTCTTTCTAATACAATTTTGTGCAAATACATATTTTACACCACATAAACCATTCCTCCTGTAACTTTGTAAAGGTGAGCTGAAGTACTATCTTCACTGTATCCACTAATACCAGAAGGTGCATATATAATGGCTCCTCCCCATTGCAAAACAGCCAATAGCGTTTACAGTAGCTTAACTGACAATCTGGAATCTGATAAGAAGCTTAGGTGCTGAATGCAGTCATAAAATTGTTGATCTGTATTGATTAATTTATTTTCTAAACAGCCGATGACAACTTCACTATGATATGAATACAAATGTGATAAGTGCTTTTTTGTGTCTTGCTGTTGTGTGTACATGTATAAGTTCACTTAGGAATGAAGCTTTATCTCCTTCTTATTTTCAACATGCGTGCGACAAAGAAAAAAACAAAATGCTCCTTAACATAGTAACTCAAAATAAACCACACCCTTGAAATCTATTTCTATTACGTTTATTGAAAATGAATGTCACACCCCATGCCCTCTAGCAAAGCCCGACCACAAAATTCTTCAAATACTATAAAACAAAAATTCATTTGCCAACTATTTTAATAAAGCCTATTCTAAAATATACATACAAAGAGTCCCGGTTAACACATTTGCTTTGCAAAGCATAGGTGGAGCTGCAGAATGAGAATTTGTTTAAAAAAAAAGAATCAAGATTCCTCTTGAACTGCGGACAGGTCTTATGTTCTTCTCACAGCATCATCAATGTCACTCATCTGCTCTTTTAGCTGGTTCCACTGCTCTGGGTTCAGTGAAATACCTAAAAGAAACATTAAAAACAACACATGACCTAACATCAGGCTAATATATTAATACTTCTGCATCCATCTTGAAATGTGACTTATTCAAATAATCAATTTTTTTGTCAGATGCGAGCATTAAAGCAGCACGCAGTATGAAATCAAGATTACAGACGCCTACAGACCTTTTCTCCCTGGCTTCATTTCACCCTCCTGGTCCATCCAGTATTCCCGGATATCAATCAGCACTTTTCCTTTGAAATCTCTGACACTCACATACCTCATCTTTCCTATCTTAACAAAAAACAGATTTATAAAGCATGTTAATTCTGTTAAAAATAAATAAGTAGACTGAAATATTATGTAATTATCTATCAGACTGTTTACCTGGAACATATTATCCTTTTTATCGCTGCTACTGCTGCTTTTGGAGGCGGCTGACACTTTTGAGGATTCTCCACCCTTTGGTTTCTTTGATGGCTTTTCTGGAGCCGCCTGCTTCTTTCTCTTGGCCTGAAACACAGATGATACACTTAGATAAATATACCCTTGGATGTGTTTTATTGTAATTCGTAAATGCGATGCAGAGCTCATTTGCATACCTTGGTCTCGACGTCACTATCAGAATCGCTACCTGACGTAGAGGACAACACTTCCTTTGACTTGGGCATTCTGAAAAGATGAAAATGCAGTTTTTACGTAAAGAAAACTACTTAAAAAGAAAACTGTCAAGAACACATACACACCATGTGCACTAATATTGTGACATAGATGAGCTCCCTTTAACTTGCACCTTGTGATGTTAATGTCTAGCTTTGAAAAGAAACAAGCCTTGAATTGAATTATAATAACAAGTTTGTAATAACCTCAAATTAATTTTCTACATTGGTTTGTTGCAGTCTGCACGCATTTAAAGCATGCATAAGAAAAATGTGTAAACTGTAATAACTCTGTTATGATGCTGTTATGAACCATAAAGGCCCGAACACATAAACGCGCATCAAGCTAGCGTCAACAGTTTCGTTTCGATATAAGAAAATATTATTGTAGCATTTTTGCTTATATCACAGTCGTGCTTTAATATTTTAATCTGCTGCAGGTAGCGAATGACTTACGTGATGTTGTAAGGTAAATTGTGTTAAATCATAAGCCCATGCGATGCGCGTTTCTGAGAGACCTGCACTGAGCGCGCGCTTGAGACTGTTACAGGAAATGGTCGTTGCAGTGAATTGTGGGAAGTGTAGTTTTGCCTTGACATCGCGGCAATGTTGTTAAAGGAAAAGTTCACTCCGAAAAAATTTAAATTTAAAATATAGGCTACACTTATCTTCCTAGCATAGACGGCAAACGCATTTGGTGTGAGTTGCACGCTTTTATTTATTTATTTATTTTTTTATAGACCACATTTAAAAACGACCCACGTTTGTAGGTTTATAGAATTCCGTTACACTGCCTATAAAGGCTGTCTGAATGCGTTTCCCGGAGCTTCCTTCATGCCGCCGAAGTCATTGCCTCATTGAGGCAACAAGTCAGCTGCCTTTGGTTTTGGATGCAGATGATATTTTAAGCTAAAGATGTTATGTAGGTCACAGTAGGCCTACTCTTTGCCATGCAATTAAAGTGAGTGGTAACTAGTACCACAACACAGTGTCCAAAATACATGCGATGCCTCAACACCCGATATAAAGGTATCTTGTCAATTTTAGAGTTTTTGTTCTCAGCCATGACTTGATGCCCAGTTATGCTCTATGCATTATGAATATTAATCATCAACCATTGGCAAGGAGAGACTGATTAGAAATTTAAAGCAGAAATATATAATAAATCCCTCAAGTTGCACATGGAAAGCAACAAGCTGAGGATGTGTGTCTGTATCGGTGTGCGCTCTTCAGCTGATTGTAGTTACTTACAAGCTAAAGGTAGAAAACGATTGCTCGCTCTCTTGTTTATATTCAATGAAGCTGTCTAAAGCAAACATGAAGATAAGGAAGTACTGCAAAAAGAAATTGTAAACATAAGAAACAAAATTCTCCAAAGAGAATCTTTGCCAATAAGTTGCATGTAAGTATTAATATTTTATCAATTCAATTGTAAATGGGCAATTCCATTCAAAATCAACCTTATCATGAAAGTAAAGTTTTTACCCAAAGTTCATTATCTCAGACGTACATTTGGTAGTTTAAATATCCATGCAAAGTCTCTATTAAATTTCAGAACTGTCACGTCCACAACAAATAACTTTTTTTCAGTAACTTTTAACACTTTGTAGTGTGGTGGACACATATAGACACTGTGCAGTTAATTTTACAATGGGGATTTTGCTGTGTACAGCCATCCGGATGTTATATGTTTGAAATAAAAGAGTGACAGGGTGAACAGGGTCCCAAACAAAGCTTATTACATGACTACTTACTGTCATGTGTGGGAAGACAGAACCCAAGTGCAGACAGCTCTCAACCAAAAGACTTTTATTATATAACAAAAACACCCTCGAGGGGGTAAAACAAAGACAATAATCCAAATGAATAACATGACACTAAACAAGAACACACAACATCATCATAGATGAACAATGATCCAGCACAAGACAGCAGACACAAGGGCATTAAATAGGGGAGAACTAAACTAGGGAACGAGGACACACAGGTGAAGGGCGTTAACTAATAATGAATAATTAACAAGGGAACGAGGGGGCGGGGTCAAGATTAAAGACAGGAGAGCACGAGGCACACAAAACACAAACACAGGCCACGTGACTCCACACAAAACAAGACAGCAAAAACAGCAATAAGGGCTGCCATGATCCTGTCACATGACACAAGGGAAAACACACAGTGCTGACAGGATCATGACACTTACCAACTGAGTACATAATTGGGCACAAAACTTTGATAAGAATTATTTCATTTCCTCATTTGTAACCAATGCAAACCTTCAACAATGAAAAGCTATCATCTTTAAGCCAAGACAAGAATGTTTGATTTAATTATTTGTTAACAATTAAATCACACTCAAATAATAAAAAATATGTGCCTTATCCAATTAAACCTAACTGAAACATGTTAATCCAACACAGTGTTTTAGTCTGGTCTAACAAAAGATTATGGGTCGGTTTCCTGGACAGGGATTAGACTAGCCCTACACTAAAATAAATGTAAGAGATGTCCAAACTGAAAACAACTTGCACTGACATCTTAATATACATCAGTGACCTTTGTTTTGCTTCAAAGCTAGATCCTGTCCGGGAAACCACCCCTATTTGTTTAAATGAACCTTTTTGAAATGGAAAAGTTTTTGGGCCTAATATGCCGTCAGAGCGGCGGATCTGAGTAATGATCACGACAGCTTACATGTCTCGCTCCCGTTTCTCAGGGAACCGAGGTTATGATAGTAATTGGGAATGTTCCCTTTTGTGAACAATTCACTCAACATTGCATCAAAATCTGACAAGAACTAAATAGCGCGGTCGAGGGCTGTGCCAAGGTTTTAATGTTCTAAACAGACAAAGTTCTGGTGACAGCGACTTGTATATGCGTCCCAAAACTTGTCTCTCTCGGCACACAAGATTTGTTTTTTACACATCTTTTTGTGTTAAGCTTTTAACACATTATGTGTTGTTTCAAGAATAACACAGAGATGGGGGGATTTTGGGACAACGCATTTAGTGTGTTAATCAACACTAATGTGTTGTTTTTAACACATCGTTCATAGAGTGTGAACACTTTAGCCACATACAGGAAATATGTCAAGTAAGTAGAAGAGAGGTCAAATGTAAAGACTTCAAGTGTGGGTGTTTGAACAGGCCCTTTGTTTAAAAGCAGATGGGATATGGCCATGTTTTGTTAATTGCTAATAAACAATTTGCATATGCAATAACCTATTTCAGCTTTCAGAAAACACATATCAGGATACAGATTAAAGTTTACAAACTGCTCTGTACTGAGAGAAAAGGTACAAAATTTGTAAACTTAAAAGTTCAATCTCCAGCTCCACCTGACCTAGTCTCGAGGTGTCCTTGAGCAAGACATCCAACCCCAGCTTCTCCTGATGAGCTGGATGGCGCCTTGCATGGCTGACACCGTCGTCGGTGTATGAATGAGTGAGAGAATGGGTGAATGTGAGGCAAATTGTAAAGAGCTTTGGATGGCCATGGATCTAAGAAAGCGGTTTATAAATGCATTCCATTTACCATTTTTATAAAAGGTGCATACTGCTACCTCAAAGCTACATATCTGTATCAAAATGGTGTTATGACCCTTTTTAAAAGGTTCTGAGTGACAACTTTTGTATCTTTTTTTCTGAGAGTGATACTGTAGTTTTGAATTCGAAATGTTAAGAAATGTGTTACTAAACAGTTTTCTGCATCCACTTTAATGAGGAAATCTTTTGATTTTAGTTGCGTTCAATGAAGAAAACAAACACAAGAGTAAAACACAATAAAGACACACCTATTGTCTATAGTACACTCCATGTTTATAAATAACTCTAAATTCACACCACTTGAGACAGTGCCAAAAGACTTGCCCACTACGACAGTTTTGTCTTTAGATGTAGTTTGAGCTCGTTATAAACAGGCGGGAAATCAGAAGAGAACAAAGCACCCTAAACAAACATTACTGGAATAATGTCTGCGGTTATGTATGATGTGATCAGCCCAGAGAGTCTGGAATTAGGTGTAGGAGAGAGAGAGGAGATGATGGTGGACTTCTATCAAGATTTAGATGCTGTAAGAAATGATGAAGTGATGATGAACACAGAGAGACAGCAAGCGCTTCAACATACAGGTACTCACATTCATTTATCAGTTGATTTATTGAAGTGAGAAAGAAAAGTCAAATGTAATCTGATGTGTGTGATTTTCAGGAAGAGTCTCAGTGAAGAACAGAAGACACAGATCAGTTCAAGTGTGTTTGTGTTTACTGTCTGTTCTTCTGTTCACTGCTGTAATAGTCATCTTTGTCTATTTCAACAATGAGAGAAAACAACTAACACACAACTACTTAACTAAAGAAAATGAGAAATTCAGAAACAAGAGTGATGAACTCCAAACTGCCGTACAAGGTAATCATGAGTTTGGAAAAGATAAAGCGACATTCTGAAATGTACAGTTTTACGCTATAGCACTGTGCTTTTAAAAAAAGTGTTTGTCTTTATATATATATTATTTTCTGTATATTGCATTTTTTTTACAGAACGTCTTTAGATCTTTAATTAAAATCGTTGAATGCATAAGTGTGACCCATTAAAGCAAAAACAAAATGAGATTTTTTTTCTGACTGATCAAGATCTATTTGAGACTCTAACTAAAATGCGCTTTTAACATATCTATATTAATAAAATGTATTTAGTTAACAGTTGTATTTAACCTGAACCCAACTTTCATACAAAGGGGGTTAAAGTTTACTACAAGTGGTACCTAAATAAATATTTTTAGCACATTTAAGTTTATATATTCATGGTGTCTCAAAACAGCACAGAGAAGTACACTTAGATGTTCTTAAGATTATCTTAAGAAGTAGGCTACTTAAGATTTTTCAAAATCTTAAGTACAAAATTAGTGCGCGAAAATAGATCACTTTATTTACACTACGGAAGTGTTTTTTCTTTTTAACCTGGGCATTTCAACATACTAATTCTTATTTCTAATACTATTTAGAATTAAGGCAAATTTGGATGAAGCGATTCTGATGCTGTTCACAGTCGGTCTGGGACTTTTTTAAGCGGAACTTAAAAGGAATAGCTTTCAATGATTTTACGTCACGAAAATTGCATTGAATCATAGTTTTGGGCTTTATTATTTGTATTGTGTCGTAACAGAGGCAAGTTCTATATCGTAAGGGCTTGCAGGCACTTTGCTTTGTGTTGTGCCTAAATTCTCTCTTCAGCTGTGAATTATTCACAAAACAGCCTCTCGTACTTAACTGCTTATTTAAGAAACTTAAATGACACCCAATTCTCTTTAAAAATGGATTACTATGGTATTACATAGCCCTGTCAAATGGTTCCCGTAATCCCTTTGGCCCACTGCTTACTGCACAACAGCAGGCCCTGCTCTGATCTTTAAATCTTGAGGCCATTTCAAAACTTCCAATTCTATTGTTTTTCAATCATTCTAAAGTAAATGTGCTTTAACAGGGGCGGAGCCAGATATATGGGGGGCTGAGCCCAAATCTAGGGGTTTCAAAGCTTGGTCCCCTGCTTATATTTTTTCTCCATTTACGGCAGCTTTATAAACTATTTTTTAATCTAAGTGTTCTCTGTATTGTCACTTTGAAACTGTAACATAACAAATTTTGACAATGATACTTTAACTTCTCTTATTCAAAAATAGGCAAAATATTTTTGCTGTAGTTGAAGGCAAATTAATATGCTGAATCTCCCCACAGTATACTAATTCATTTTCAGTGGAGTGGGGGACCGGAGATTTTGAAGCAGAATGCCGCCACCTAGCGTACTGGATGAATTCATTTTACAGATCTGAAAAGATGCGGGGCTTTTGACAAAACATCTGGGGCTTGAGCCACCCCCTCGCTCCGCCCCTGTGCTTTAATACAGTATTTTGCATTATTGTCTTGCTGCATGTCTCAGTTTTCCATAAGATTTAAATCACAAGGATGCTAAGTATTATATAAACAATGAAAGATTCAGCTTTTGAAGTTTTGAAGGGTCACTTATGGAGTCTTATTATGAGCAATAGTAATAATGATGCTGTCTTAATAAACAGCACTAATGTATGTAGTTTGTTCTTTTGCTGACTGCTGTATTTGTGTGTATTTGTATACAGAGAAGAGACTGCTAATTCTCCAGATCGATAACTTAACCAAAGAAAGAGATGAGTTACTTACAAACAATACAAACCTGCTAAATGAGATAAACCAATGCCAAAACAAGACCAGAAGTCAGTCCGAAGAACGAGGGAAGTTAATTAATGAAAAAGAAAAATGTAAGAAATGGTTTACTGAACAAGGTAAGTTTGTGTTTATTCTCCCTTAAACCATATAGAAAAAAATATTTTCAGCTTCCCCACTTACTAATAAAAGGGCATAGGTTTGATTCTCATGGAACATACATACAGATAGATAATAAAGCAAAATGTACTTTAAATGCAGTGTGCGTCTCACATCGGGTCTTGCTAAAAGCCGCCTACCATACCCCCTGCTTGAATGCACTGCAAGTCATTTTAAACTATATACCGGTGCTTGCAGTGCTTAAGTTATGTTTAATATTAGTGCTGGTTTTGATACAGTGTGCAATTCTATTATCTTAAAATGAATGTCTGAATGGCATTACTATTATTATGCATGAGTGGAGAGAGAGACGATGCGATGATGACAGGGGTAAAACCACTTAACAAAATGCTCTCTCATAGTTTTATTGCTTTGTTTAATATAATTGAGTTTAATTTCCCCAACCATTAATTTTAATTATTTGTCTGCCATCAAGCACATTTAATTTCATATTAATTTTTTGCAGAAATGTGTGTATTTATACATTATATATTGTTTTAGCAGGTTTTGTCCCCATAAACGTTTGCACAGCTAACACAGTGCTCTACCAATTGAGCTACAAGAATATAATTTTTCCACAATCAAGTATAATTTCAGCATTGATGAAGTTAATATCTAAACTCTTGTTTTACCAGATCAGCGGTCTGATAACTTCAAGTGGATTTACTACAACTTCAGTTGTTATTATATTTCATCTGAGTGGAGAAGCTGGAGTGACAGCAGACAAGACTGTGAACAGAGAGGAGCAAATCTGGTGATTATAAACAACAAAGAGGAACAAGTGAGTGATGAAGAATGAGATTTAATCTGTTTGTGTGTTTATTCATCTATATGGATTTCTGTGTATAATGTATTATTGTTTGATTATAACAGGAGTTTTTGAAGAAGGCTACAGGTGCCTCAAATTTTTGGATTGGTCTGAGTAAAGATGGAGCGGTGTGGAAATGGATTGATGGCACCACATTGACATTAAGGTGAGAGATCATTACATTTAACTGAAGATCAGAAAGTTTCAAAGTTTTTAAACTCTTGTGTTTTTTTGGTGTTTCAGTTTCTGGATGGATAAATACCCCATATCTTCCAGTCATAAGTGTGCTCTAACATCTGTATCAGGGTGGTCTCATTATTCATGTGATTATACTCAGTATAGATGGATCTGTGAGAGGAGGATTTTACAGTGAAATACAATACAACTCATGAAATATCACACCAGTACCAGCTTGTTTAGTAATAATGTTTGTTAATTGTTTATTATTATACAATACTACTGTTAACACAGTAAAATCTAACTTTTTTATTTTAATTGTTTAATGTTGTTTTCAGTTCTGTCTGTATACTTTGGTCTAATATTTTGACTGTAAAATATAGAGTGGTAATCTGGTTGTGTAAATAGATTATATAACTTCTGTACATGTAGGTTTTAAAGGCATACAGTTTGTGTTGACCTGTAAATGTTACACAGTGTTGAGGATGAAGAGCCCTTAGAAAATATATATTTGTATAGCCTATACCAACTGAGTACATAATTAGTAAATAATTATTTCATTTCCTCATTTGGAACCAATGCAAACCTTTAACAATGAAAAACTATCATCTTTAAGCCAAGACACGAAAGTTTAAGACTATAACGTTTGATATAAAGTATAAAGTAAATTTAAAGTTTAATTTAATAATTTGTTTATAATGATCTCATATATGTTATGAATTACACTCAAATAATAAACAATATTTGCCTTATCCAATTTACCTAACTGAAACACATAAATCAGACACAATGTTTTAGTCTGGTCTATCAAAAGATTATGGGGCGGTTTCCTGGACAGGGATCAGACTAGTCCTAAACTAAAATAAATGTAAGAGCTGTCCAAACTGAAAACAACTTGCACTGACATCTTAATATACATCAGTGACCTTTGGTTTGCCTCAAAATGCATGCCAGTAATGTTTTTAGTAGGGCATGTTTGTTCAAACGAGTTATATTTCATAATAAAACCAAGGCCTAGTCCTGGATTAAGCTAATTCCTGTCCGGGAAACCATCCCTATTTGTTTAAATTAACCTTTTTGACATGGACAAGTTTTTAAAGTTTTTGGGCCTACCGCCGATTTTAATAAGCCATCAGAGTGCATGATCTGAAAAAAAATCACGACAGCTTACACCAGTGGTTCCCAACTTCCAGAATGTTTGAACCGGTTCCCTAATTAACACACTAACAATGGCTGTTTCTCAATTCCAAGAATGCAAAGAATGGACTTGCGTTCTCGTGAAGATTGGTCTTGCCAGGCGACCTTGGAAGAATGAACTCAGAAGGTCGCGAGAACATGGGTGACCATACGTGCCATTCTTCCCGGACGCATCCCGTCCAGGATTTTGTGTTCGTCTTCCGGACGTCGTATTTGTCGACCGCATACGTCATAGAGGATTATTATTATTATTACAGAAAAGCAACCGTTACATTTGAAGGTAAGAATGAACCTACGATTGTATATCTTATGTTTTTAACTGAATGGCGTAAGCGGTAAACAAATACGACTTCCGGAAGACACACCGAAATCCTGGACGGGATGCGTCCGGGAAGAATTGCACGTATGGTCACCCTAGAGAACACAGACCGCACCTGTGAGAATTGAGATGTGTGCGATCTTCCTGTTGGTCCCCAGATTTCAGCGCGCAAGTCTGCACTCGATGCATCCTCGATATCAAGAACACATCCTGGTATTTTCATGTGTCCTCTGTACTTGCGTTCTTGAGAATTGGAATTGAACTTCACCGGTTAATAATGACGTAGAGCAGGGACACAAGGACGCAAGATCGCTGAAGAACGCATATTGAGAAACAGCCAATCTGATGAACTGAATCAGATGTTTTATATATGGAGACATCTAAAACATTCTGGTAGGGGGGCCTTAAGGACTGGAGTTGGAGGGTCGTATGTCAGTTTCTGAAACAATGTCTAGTGAGACGTTCCCTAAATGGAACTACTGCTATACTTGAACACTTGTCTTGCACTCTTAGAAAGGATGTGTACATTTTGTACACATCTTTTTGTGTTAAGCTTTTAACACATTATGTGTCATTTTGTGTTGATTTTGTGTTAAAATAAAACCCAAGTTGTGTTAAAAGTAACACAAAATGTGTTGTTTCAATAATAACACAGAGATGGGTTAATTCTGGGACAAGGCATTTAGTGTGTTGTTTTTAACACATCGTTTGTAGAGTGTGAACACTTAAGCCACATAGAGGAAATATGCCAAGTAGAAGAGAGGTCAAATGCAAAGACTGCAAGTGTGGGTGTTTTGACAGGCCCTATGGTTAAAAGCAGATGGGATATGGCCATGTTTTGTTAAATTGCTAATAAAAAATGAAGCATGCAGTACCTCTTTAACAATTTCAGCTTTCAGAAAAGGTACAAGAAGGTGCAAAATTTGTAAACTTAAAAGTACCTTTTCAAAAAGTACACTTTTGTATCTAAAAGGTGCATATTGCTACATCTAAGGTACATATCTGTATAAAATGGTGTTACGACCCTTTTTTTTAAAGGTTCTGAGTGACAACTTTTGTATCTTTTTCTGAGAGTAATACTGTAGTTTTAAGGTCGAAATGTTAAGAAATGTGTTATTAAACAGTTTTCTGCATCCACTTTAATTTTATGAGGAAATCTTTTGATTTTAGTTGCGTTCAATGAAGAAAAGAAACACAAGAGTAAAACACAATGAATTTAAAGACACACCTATTGTCTATAGTACAATCGCTGTTTATAAATAACTCCGAATTCACACCACTTGAGACAGTGACAGTTTCGGTTTTAGATGTAGTTTGAGCTCTTTATAAGTAGCAGGAATAACAGAAGAGAACAAAGCAGCAAACAAACATTACTGGAATAATGTCTGAGGTTATTTATGATGAAGTGACCAGTCTCGAGAGTCTGGAATTAGATAGAGGAGAGAGAGTGGAGATGATGGTGGACTTCTATCAAGATTTAGATGCTGTAAGAAATGATGAAGTGATGATAAACACAGAGAGACAGCAAGCGCTTCAACATACAGGTACTCACATTCATTTATCAGTTGATTTATTGAAGTGAGAAAGAAAAGACAAATGTAATCTGATGTGTGTGATTTTCAGGAAGAGTCTCAGTGAAGAACAGAAGACACAGATCAGTTCAAGTGTGTTTGTGTTTACTGTCTGTTCTTCTGTTCACTGCTGTAATAGTCATCTGTGTCTATTTCAACAATGAGAGAAAACAACTACTAACACACAACTATAACTTGACTGAAGAAAGAGAAGAGTTACTAACACACAACTGTAACTTCACTAAAGAAAGAAAATTAACAGCCAACTATAACTTGACTGAAGAAAGAGAAGAGTTACTAACACACAACTATAACTTGACTAAAGAAAATGACAAATTATTTAGAAAATACAGCGATATACTAAACCAGAACAGAATCTTGACTGAAGAAAAAGAAAAATTCAGAATCAAGAGTGATGAACTCCCAGCTGCCGTACAAGGTAATCATGAGTTTAAAAATGTTAAAAACACATTCTGAAATGTACAGTTTTACACTATAGGACCGTGCTTTTAAAAAAGTGTTTGTTGTTATATCTTATTTTCTGTATATTGCATTTTTTTTACAGAACATCTTTAGAACTTTTTATTAAAATCATTGAATGCATAAACGTGACCCATTAAAACAATAGTCTGTGCAGTAGTGATTTCGGGACCAGTCCTGCACAATAGTGAACAGGAAGTAAAGCAGCGAAATCAAGGCCCCCCCTCGCAGAGTGCGCATACGGACTACCGGGTTGCGTTCGAAACCGCATATTATAGTGTGAATCCTGGTAGTATGAATGAGATTCGGACGAACTATCCGCCATGTTGCAACATCATGTGACATACGTCGTCATCACGTCATGTCATTTCAGCGCAAAAACAACCGCATGCCTCTTCTTCTTCGTTGGATAACTTCTCTCCCGAGGCATCATGGGATAGTGAAGCGTCAAAATCTAACTGGAAGTAGTAGGTCATTCGGGTACTTTTCGCATACTGTTTTTCGAATACTATGTATTCTGACATACTACTCGCCTCGCCTACTGCTTTTGGCATACTATATAGTATGAAGTAGGCGGTTTCGGACGCAGCACCGGTCATGACACCGGCACATCCGGGAACTTGACTGTAAATTTCGTCACCGCCCCTTTTTGGGGGAAAACAAACTAGACTCCCCATTGACTTCCATACAAAATATCGGAACAAAGCAACATTGTACACAGCCGGCAGGCGTAAATAACCTAAAAAATTACACAAATTAAACATGTAGAGTAATTATCTGTCCACCTTGGCTGCCATTGAATGCGAAAGATACATTAACACATTTAATTTGGTCAATATAATGTCCCTTTCATTCTCACAGCGTCAAATTATTTATCTTATTATGAGCAATAGTATAATGATACTGTCTTAGTAAACATCACTAATGTACATGTAGTGTAGTTTGTTCTTCTAATGACTTCTGTATTTGTGTGTATATGTATACAGAGAAGGGACTGCTAATTCTCCAGATCGATAACTTAACCAAAGAAAGAGATGAGTTACTTACAAACAATGCAAACCTGCTAAATGAGATAAACCAATGTCAAAAGGAGCCCAGAAGTCTGTCCGAAGAACGAGGGCAGTTAATTAATGAAAAAGAAGAATGTAAGAAATGGTTTACTGAACAAGGTAAGTTTGTGTTTTTTCTTATTTTTTCAGCTATCCCACTTACTAATAAAAGGGCATAGATTTGAATCTTAGGGAACACTCATATTACTGATAGATAATAAAGAAAAATGTACCTTAAATGCAGTGCACGTCTCACATCGGGTTTTGCTAAAAGCTGCCACCCCCTGCCATACCCAATTGACGCCCCTGCTTGAATGCACTGCAAGTCATTTTGAACTATATACCGGTGCTTGCAGTGCTTAAGTTATGTTAAATATTTGTGCTGGTTTTGATACAGTGTGCAATTCCATCATCTTAGAATGAATGTCTGAATGGCATTACTAATATTGTGCACGAGTGGTTTAAATCATATCTTACTGATCTTTATTTTAAGTAGACACAAATTTGACCCAATTGTAATCAAAAAGGGTGTTCCACAGGGGTGTAAAGAATTTAATTCAGAGGTGTGTCTATCCCTGCCGCAGCACCACAAACAACACAATTTTTAAAGAAATAAACAAATGCCATAAACAACTTAAAAAGTAAGCAAAAATCTCTTCAAAAGGGGCCAAGGCCCAAAACAAACATAAACCTTCTAGTCAGAGAGTACTATATACTGTAACTACATAAATATATAATTATTACAACAGAAAAGTACACTAACTGCCTGGCTACCCAAAAAACAGGAAAAACTATTGAAAAGGCGCACTCACCTCCCTAGAGCTTCTAACTACAATTTCAATACAATAAAGTGCAGTTCCCCTCAGGAGCAGTAGTTGAGATCGTGACTTCTCATCCGAGGGGGGCAAATTCAAAGTAAGTGTTCGGAGTGTCATGTGTGTTGCTTGTGTTTTCAAAATATGTGTTCGGAGTGTCATGTGAACCATGTGCATCAAGTGTTTTGTCAAAATAAGGGCCTGCTGCACACGCGTCAAAACCGTTTATGATAAAAGAGACGCTCAAGTTCACAAAATACATGCAAGACACTCCCTTAACAGTAAACTCTGATTATGCATGAGATTATGGAGAGTATCCAGCAAACGCGAGCATCTCTTTTATAATAAACCCTTTAGACGCGTCTGCAGCAGGCACTTATTTTGACAAGACACGTGATGAAGATACGATCTCTCAACGTGCAGGACACATATTTTGAAATTACAAACCACACACATGATGGGCTACATGCATGATGTTGTGATGAACTTTGCATTGAGCGTCCTGGAAAAAAAAGACACTGGCCACCACTGCTTGAGATCACAGCCAAAAAGAATATAACAAAGCCACAGTAACACAAAGACGGCAATGCAGAGTCCTGTTTAAAGGGACACTTCACCCATTTGCATAAAGCTTTGTATAGTTAGAACCCCAGTCATGTTTTTGAATGGTCATGCATCATTTCCTCAGTTGCCGCTGAGACAGGAGAAATACAGATTTCAGTGTTGCACTTCCTTCTTTCAATGATGTAGAAGTCCAATATCTTTGTTAAGAGGGTGAGACCACAAACACACCTTTTCTTGGTCAAATAGGCACCAAATTCTAACTGTATGTTACATTTCGACTACAAATATGACACACTTTCAATAAAGATGAATGTTTCTACGTTTAATATGCTCCTTTAAAAAAAAACACACGCACCCGCAGTAATTAACAGAGCACTTGACATGTTATCCAACAAGCAGCCAGTCATTTCAACTTACTATTATTTATCTTGACAAGAGATGAGTTGCTACAACAGAAATGATTATTGTTGTTCCATTGATTATGTGTTTGGTCTTTATGAATTGTTTGTGAACAACATGACTTGACTCAAGTCACAAATTTGAGACTTGAGACTTGCTTGATTAAAGTGTGAAAATGACTTGACTTTGAATTGAGAGCAGATGACTTGAGACATGACTCAGACTCGACAATGCCTTAAATGTTTTTTTAAACACTTAACACTTTCTACTTAATGTTCTTTTTATTTGTGTCAGTTAAATTCATTTCACTGAATAACATTAAAGTTATTATTTCAAACATGTAGATGTAATCAAAACAATAAATATAAACTCGTGTATTCAAGTAATTCAGCAGACAATTTACTTAAAAATTTTACCTTTCTAAAGAGCATAACATGTATTAAAATGCTTTGTTTTTAATGTAGTACAAGTATGTATAATTCATATACCTAAAACCAAAGATGTGTAATGTTCATTTTTGTTTGGCAAAAATAAATACAAACAAAAAATAAACACCTTAAGACATATATCTCTTTTTTAATTTAATATTAATATTAAAACCCATTTGTTATGTTAATGTGACTTGATGCATAGGACTTGACTTGACTTGAGACTTCATGGTTAAGACTTGAACATGTGTGACTAGTCCCCACCTTTGCTAAATGTATATGCAAACTTCGACACAACATGGGCGTCGTCTTTGATAAATTAGTTCTGATACCAAATAAAGTCAACTGCATAAATAGTCCTGTATCCAATGCAAACGTATTTTATTAGTCCATAAAATCATTGTTGAGCCACAACATTGTCAACATACCATAGTTTGACTTGTACTGCCCTGCGCTGATTTCTAAAAACTGCTGCATAGTGGCGCGGCGATAGCGTTTTGCGCTCAAACAACGCTAAGAGAGAGCTTACGAATGGTCCAGACCAACCTTACGAAAGTGTGACTTACAGAAGATATACTTAGCGTATGAACGTTTTGGAAACGTGCCATAGAGTTAAGAGAGAGGTTAAGGAATAGGTTAAGAACTACTTAGCAATAAGAACGTTTTGGGGAACCGGGCCCAGATAGCTATTCGATCAGAGAAAAGGCATGAAGTGACCAAGTGTAAAAAGGCCCTAAAACATTCTGGGAGGCGATACGCGAGGAGCACGATTGGAAAACACTGTCTTAAACAGTTTAATTTCCCCAACCATTAATTTTAATTATATGTCTGTCATTAACTACATTTTATTACATATTTATTTATACAGAAATGTGTGTATTTATACATTTATATATTTATTGTTTTAGTAGGTTTTGTCCTCCATAGACGTTTGCACAGCTAAGACAGTGCCCTACCAATTGAGCTACAGAATAAGAATATATTTTTTCCACAATCAAGTATAATTTCAGCACTGATAAAGCTAATATCTAAACTCTTGTTTTACCAGATCAGCGCTCTGATAACTTCAAGTGGATTTATTACAACTTCAGTTGTTATTACATTTCATCTGAGTGGAGAAGCTGGAGTGACAGCAGACGAGACTGTGAAGAGAGAGGAGCAAATCTGGTGATTATAAACAACAAAGAGGAACAAGTGAGTGATGAAGAATGAGATTTAATCTGTTTGTGTGTTTATTCCTCTATATGGATTTATGTGTATAATGTATTATTGTTTGATTATAACAGGAGTTTTTGAAGAAGGCTACAGGTGCCTCGATTTTTTGGATTGGTTTGAGTAGAGAGGGAGGGGTGTGGAAATGGATTGATGGCACCACAATGACATTAAGGTGAGAGATGATTAGATTTAACTGAAGATCAAAAGGTTTCAAAGTTTTTAAACTCTTGTGTTTTTTTGGTGTTTCAGTTTCTGGATGGATAAATACCCCATATCTTCCAGTCATAACTGTGCTCTAACATCTGTATCAGGGTGGTCTCATTATTCATGTGATTATACTCAGTATAGCTGGATCTGTGAGAGGAGGATTTTACAGTGAAATACAACAAAACTCATGAAATATCACACAAGTACCAGCTTGTTTAGTAATTATGTTTGTTAATTGTTTATTATTATACAATACTACTGTTAACACAGTAAAATCTAACTTTTTTATTTTAATTGTTTAATGTTGTTTTCATTTCTGTCTGTATACTTTTGTCTAATATTTTGACTGTAAAATATAGAGTGGTAATCTGGTTGTGTTAATAGATTATATAACTTCTGTGTATTTAGGTTTTAAAGGCATACAGTTTGTGTTGACCTGTAAATGTTACACAGTGTTGAGAATGAAGAGCCCTTACAAAATATATATTTGTATAGCCTATTTACTGTCAAGAACAATTGTAAAAAAATATATATAAAGTTGTCATTGGGCCAGTACCCTTTTAAAAAATAAAGCTTTAAACTAAAAAGTACATAGTATCTTAGGTACCAAATGTTTACATATCTGTACCTAAATGGTACAGCTTTGGACCTTTACTGCCCCAGTGACATCTGGTAAACATTGTTTCTCACTGTGTACCTGTACTCAATCCTTAAAAGTTTAATTATGTATTTTTCATATACTTGGCTTATTGTTGTTTTAGCTCTTTTGATGGAAAAGCCAATTAATTACTAGTGAATACTTCCTAGTTTTAGGTCTTATAAACTTACAAGTTAGATTTAGTGTGGAATAGCTTAGAGTAAATAAAACATTCATGGAACCAAAACGTGACTGCTGAACTTAAAAAATAAATTTAATTTAAATTTCAAATTGTTGGAGTTTTATTTAACTTCCAGTCTGTTGAAGTTTATTTAGTTTAACAAAGCAATGGCAATGTTGTAACCAGGGGCGTCATGCACCATTTTTTTTTAAGGGGGCACAGTGTGCACAGCTCACAGAAATTTGTGCATACACAGACATAAAACGAAATATTATAGAGCTTTCAGTCTTTTCCATGGCACTTACATTTCTAACAATCTGAACACCCCTGCTTTCATGCAAAAACCTCCAAAATAAAAGTGATGACTAACTTTAATATCAAATACTATTCAATCGGAATAATGACACATTTGCATCATTTTTACATCTGAAACGGCATGTTTTATGTCGTGAGTGTTTCTAACACTTTTAATTCCTCAGATAGCCAAATGCAGCAGCAACAGCAGAGAGCTCGTGAGTGCGCCCAGACGCTGATGACATCTGCGACTGCGCTGACTGCAGCGCCAGCTGGCGCCAGAATAAAAGTAATGTAAAATGATCAAAACACTATCAAAACGGCGAAAATCTCCGAAAAGTGACAAGGATGCAGCACAGAATGTATAATATTGTGCATATTAAACAGATTTAAAGTCAAATAACAGATTAATGGATGCTTATTTGATTTTGAGGTTGGATGCAAAATCCATTGGAACCCCTCAGTTTGAATGGGCATGACGCCTCTGGTTGTGTTACACAGGACATTAAAGTCAAATTATTTATTTAGCATTTCAAAAGTATCAGGTGAATTTTTAATGTTGTGACTAAAACATTACATTTATGGTAACAATGACCAATGAAATACATCTATGTAAAAATGAAACAATAAACTCTGACCTGTACTTGTACCGTACTACATTGTGTACAATACGATTGCCTGGGGCCCCACTGCGATATTGTCAGTAAAAAAAACACAAAGACGCGACCAGCAGGCAATGGGCGCTGCATGCACAAGGACCTTATTGATTGACATAGGGATCAGAAAAACAGATTTAATAACAGGATAAACTCTCCACACAACAATCAATAGTAAACTGACAATAACTACAAAACATCAGTATAAATAAAGACAGAAACATTACTAAATAAAAGCAGAGTGGGCTAAATGTTAATGATTTGATTGTGATTGCAGAGAAGAGTGTCAAATACATCTGTCCCAAATGGCGCACTTCATGTGGACTTTTGGTCTCATAGCCTTAAATTGCGCGATCGCTTAGTCTACGAGTCCGTAGGCTGTCCCATCTGTCATTTTTACGCTCCAAAGTGTGCTCATCAGCGTCCCCTTTGCACCCCTGATGCGGTCTTTGGCGAAGCCCACACTGCAGCAGGCTTCGAGCACTTTACCACCCAGAAGTCCTTGCGAAAGAGCAATCAGACGAATCAGACGACAGATGTGAGGTGTTCACACTGATGGGCAACTTCTCTTCCTATTTCCGACGTGATGCTCAAGTCTGTTCCAAAATATGACTCTGGTGTGCCCTTGTGGACTCGCGTCAAGGGTCCCTAAGGTCTGCACTCCATGATGTCATCAAAGTGTGGACTCTGAGGAAGTCCATAAGTCCGGAGTGTGCCATTTGGGACAGGGCCTCATTGTGCATGCTTGGAAATTAAGTTTCATATAACAACGTAAAGTTGCTTGGGCCCTTACTACAGAAATCAGCAATCATTCCAAGTGTTTTAAATAATGCTATCAATTATTTTTAATATAACAACACACTTTAAATTTTTTTGTGTGCTTGTTGTGTCTGATTGCATGTCCATCATCCAATCAGATGTTGCAGATTCAAATTTTCTACCATAACACATGTTGGGATAAACTAACCCATCAAGTTGGGTTGTTAATTTTAAACCGGCAAATGGGTTGCTTTTTTAACCCAAAGGATGGTTTAATTTTTATTAAAACGTTGGGTTAATTTTATTTTATAAATGGGTTGATATTTTCAGTTTTTAATTTATGGACATTGATTGATATTTTTTTGCTGTTGCTATATGTTATATTATTCTCACTACATGTGCTAGCCGATAATAAATAAAGTACTACTAATTATGATTGATTACATCAATCAATAAAATCCCAGAGCTTAGAAAAAGAAAATTACAGAAAAATATGAAAATATAAAACATTAAACTATTAATATTCACAAAGTTAGCTGCCTTAGTTTTTATGATGGCAATTTATATATAGCCCAGGCCTACTCCATAGTGTTACGCTTGGGGTGTTGTAACATATTGGCATATTTAATTTAAACCCAAGTGTTCTACATCTTTGTACCAGAGTTATTTTCTGTTTTTTGATAGTGTTGATACTCTTACAGACACAATCATAAAGATGTCTTAAATAAGTAGTTTCCTGTCAGCAATAACCTGCCAGCGCTGAATGATGTGCCTCATTTGGTAACTGTTAGTTTAGGTGCTGTTGCCAGATATTAGTACGAAAAACAAACAAAAATAATAGGCTAAAAAGAACAAATTAAGTTCAAATCTTGTCTTTCAGAAATAAAACAGAGAAATCGCTAACACTAACCTACAGCTACTCAAAACTTTATGAATATCCCAAAGTGTCTCATTAATTGCTAAAAACACTACGTCTAAAGAGATCTACGTCTAAAGAGATTTTTTTATAATTTCTTTGTTCATGTTAGCGGCAAGGAAAGATGATGCAAACGGTAATCGAGTGGTGTCTCATTTCTTAGAGGAACGACAGAGAAATGAGATTGACCCTTAGTGTCTAAATTCACTAATTTTCATTCACTTTAAGTTTAATATATTAATGTAAGGAATAGTGAATGAGTTTAGTTTGCCCCACCCTCCCTAATTGACCAATGGCTAAGCCAGACCCCCAAATGTGATGAGCCAATCACAGTGCACATAGCTAACCCAATACACTCAGACATTCTCTGCTTTCACGTCCATTGAAATGCAATGCAGTTAGTCAGTTTTCATATGTGTTTTCTTGTCATTCTAAGTTTAAAATGGTCAACCGGTGTGCAATCGGTCTTTAAATCTTGAAGGTTCCTTGGGCCTCTTTTATGAACTTTGATCTTCAGTTCTCTCACTGGACTATTTAAGCAAATTGATTTTCTTTGTTTGAAACCATTTCATTGTTTCCTTGGCCTTGTGTTTGGGATCATTGTCTTGCTGAAATGTCCACCCTCTTTTCATTTTTAGCTTTCTGGTAGATGGCAGCAGATTTTTATCCCGAATGTCCCGGTACATTTCTCCATTCATCCTGCCTTCAATAATATAAAGTCTGCCAGTACCCCCTACTGAAAAGCAGTCCCAAACCATGATGCTTCCACCCCTAAACTTAAAGGAGACATATCATGCTAAATCCACTTTCTTAGCTCTTAAATGCATTTTGTTGTATATTTGTAGTGTTTAGAAGCACATAAAAGTTGAAACTAGTCTCTTCAGGTGCTTTGTTGATATCTTTATATTCTGTTTTGGTCATATTTTCCAACCGGTTCTGATTTTTCTATTATCTATTACGTTTTTTGAACAATTACGTCACAGTATTTGCAGCGGAAGTGCTAAATAAGGACATCGACTTCCAGCCCAACACTACGAGCAATCCGCCATTTTCAATTTCTCGCTGCGATATTGTAGTCCAAGCTCAAGGATGCAGAAGTTACGAGAGAGTAAATCAAAATGTTCGGTTGTTCAACCTGTGCCTGGTTGAGTTTTATTTTTCACGGAAATGTCATTTTTTAGTGCGCAAAGCACTTCAAGGATAACTATTTCACCAACCTCCACCAGTATAAAGTAGGATTTGCCGATAGACTTCGTCTGATTGAGGGGTCAATTACTTCTATCTTTGGAGACGACGAGCAGAGCACTTCGGTAAGCTGTATATAACTTTAAAAACAGTAAAGTACACGGTTGTCATGGTTTAGCAGTGCTGTTTCTCAAGCCGAAGGCTGCAGCCTGCGGATGTCGCATGTGGTCATCAACCCGGGATTAAGTTATAGCATATTACAACAACTTACAATTAACTAAGAATAATAGTCAACTTTATAATTGTTAATATTCTGAAATAAGACAGCCGGCATTAACACACCATTGCCAGGGGTTAAATTGTGATTTGTTATGTGGGGGGGCTCTGCGGGGAGGGGTACTTCGATGGGTAACATGTTTAATACTGATGATAGCAAAGCCACTGGTGTGTTTCAATGACATTCTGGACCTCTGATAGGATTTGATAAGTTTCAGCTTTAAAGCTGTGGCAGAGGTTGACCCAAAATATTTTAAAAAGAGCTTCTGAATTTTAAATGATGCAAATCTATGAGTTTGACACCCTATATCCATTTGTTGCACATGTCATTATGTACAACTGATCAAACTTTAAAGGAAGTTAAAAGAATCAACCTCCTTGAATAATTCTAGGCATAAGATAGGCTACCCCAAAAGACTCAATTAACAAGAAAAGGTACAACACACAGTACTGTATCAGCAACATGTCTTATAAATTAGCCATAGAGATTCCCTATGCTGGTCAGCAGCTGAAAACAATCATATAGTTAGGTTTGATTTGTGTAATCAAAATACATTATTTTATTAAACTATACAAAAGTTATATCCAGTGTTATCCTTAACATAATGTAATTAGATGAGTGACATACATACTTTAATCCTTTACACGTTTCTAGTCTTCTATTAAGTTTTCTCAACGTGGGCAGCATTCTTACCTCTCTCTCTCTCTCTCTCTCTCTCTCTCTCCCTCTCTCTCTCTCTCTGGTTGCGTCTTTGCATTGACTTTGTAAGTAATCTGCTCGCACAAATCGTTGAACTTGCATTGGTGAGTGTGCCCCATAATGAAGGAAAAAGCATTATTCCCTTCGCGTCAGTGCACACGCACCAGCGCAGCGGGTACACTGGCAAGAGCAGAGCGAGACCTTCAGCCTATGTGCCGGGGCTTAGCCCCGGACGGCCCCGGCCCAATTTAAACCCTGACCATTGCGATACCTCCATATGAAGACGTTGTTCTGCAGGTTTGTCATCTTCATTTTCATCTCGCTCCATTTCCGACTCTGGCTCGAACATGTACGGCTGGATGGACAAGTCTTCTGTTGTTGACTAGTTGAATAACGAGTGAATAAAAAGTTTCTGTGCCGCTAGATAATCGTATCTCTGCTATAAAACTACAAAAATGGCCGAACGGGGTGGAGTTTAACCGAGTGTCACCTCTGCAACCTGGAGAGGGGGCAGGGTATGACGTGCATTTAAAAAGACAGTACCAAAACAAGTTGCTCTCAGATGCACATAAGAAAAGGGGTAGAAAGGGGGCCTGTGGGGCTATAATAATGAGGAATTCAGACCCAAGCATTGCAGTTTCGCTTTATATAGACCACAAATAGATGATTTATATGTAAAAAGGACAGATTTAAAAGCATGATATGTCTGCTTTAACTGTTGGTATGATGTTCTTGGGGTGATGGGCAGTGCCATTTCTTCTCCAAACATGGTGTGTAGAATGACTGCCAAAAAGTTTTACTTTGCTTTCATCTGACCATACTATAGTCTCCCAATAATTCTCAGGCTTCTCCAAATGCTTTTTCACAAACTTTAACCGAGCCTCAGCATGCTTTTTGTTCAGCAATGGAGTTCTGCATGGTGAGTGTGAATGGATGCCATGGTGGTTCAGTGCATTGCTTATAGTTTTCTTTGAAAGAACAGTACCTGCTGATGCAAGGTCTTCCTGAAGTTCTGCCCGAGTGGTTTTTGGCTCTTGGAGACTTCTCCTGATTATTCTTTGGACTCCTTGGACAAGTTCAGATGCACCTGATTGTGGCCGGTTTATGGTGAAGTAGTGCTCTTTTAATTTCCGGATAATGGCCCCCACAGTGCTCACGCAGGAACATTCAGCATTCTGGAAATGCGCCTATAAATATTCACCCATTCAACAATAAGATTACGAAGATCTTGAGAGAGTTCTTTGCTTTTACCCATCATGAAGTCTTGTTTGCCTCCTGGGTAATGAGAAGCCTTTATAGGCCATCAATAAGGACTAAAGCAGCTGATATCATTTAGTACTGAATGATAGGGGGCAGGGTTTCTCTCTCAATACTGATAGATTTCAGGTGATCTCCTGGCTTTCTATGCCATTTTGCACCTTGTTCTCTTCATGTGTTTAATACCTATTCCCTGTGTCATATTACTTTATTATGACTCAACTTGTATACTTAAATGTTCTGATTTCTTTGTATGAATTCAATATTTGGCTTGATGGCTACATCTGGTGGAAATTTTGTGTCAATAGCCCACTTAGAAATCCCCTTACTGATAAAAATGCTGATGTGTCAAATACTTATTTTTCCCACTGTATGTGTATTTTTCCACATTAATCTGTCACACATTTATATTCTTTGTGTTATTTGCTGTTTGATTGTATTGTTAGAATCTGCAAACTTCTGTACAGACACATTGACTCTCACATGATGATAAGCTTCACACATCGTCATATACAGTATAGTGTTAGTTCCAGTTTGATGTGAAGTAAGTTGGTTGAAACAGAAGAGCAAAACAATTAAACAAACCTAGAATAACATACAACATTAATACTGTCACAGTTCTCCATGACCTAAACTAACTAAAAGAGGAAACCGGAATACAAAATGGGGGATATTTATTGAACACGCAGACGAGAATCACAGGACAACAGCTAGTAGACAACATTGATTTAGAAAGAACAGGCACATGAGGGCAGAATATAAAGGCAAGTAATTAAATATAAAATTAACAGGTGCACGAACACATGTGTAGCAACTCAGGATAACAAACAGCTATTGGTGGCAATTTGCAATCTCACCACTAGATGCCGCTAGAATTTACACACACCACCTTTAAAGAACAGGGCTGGTGACCACTGTTTCAGAGCTCAAACTTTTTTTAGAGTAGATGCTTCCTTAAATAAAGAACAAACTACAGCACAGTGGTATATTGTTTGACTGTAAGAGATCAGAGATGTCTGAGATGATTTATGATAACGTGATCAGAACTGAGACTCTGGAAATGACCAGAGGAGAGAGAGAGGAGATGATGATGGTCATCTATGTAAGTTCAGATGCTGTTAGAAATGATGAAGTGATTATAAACACAGAGATGATGAGTACAGAGAGACAGCAAGAGCTTCAACATACAGGTACTCACATTCATTTATCAGTTGATTTATTGAAGTGAGAAAGAAAAGACAAATGTAATCTGATGTGTGTGATTTTCAGGAAGAGTCTCCGTGAAGAACAGAAGACACAGATCAATTCAAGGGTGTTGTGTTTACCGTCTGTTCTTATGTTGACTGCTGTAATAGTCATCTGTGTCTATTTCAACAATGAGAGAAAACAACTACTAACACACAACTATAACTTGAATAAAGAAAGAGAAGAGTTACTAACACACAACTATAACTTGACTAAAGAAAGAGAAGACCTGCACAGATGGCTTACTGAACAAGGTAAACTTGTGTTTACTCTTCCTCAAATAATAAAACAGATTTTCTGCTATCCCACTTTAACAATGGGTTTGATTATCTGGGAACACACATACTGATAGATTAAAAAGCAAAATATATACCCTGAATGCACTAAGTCATTTTGGATAAAAGCATTAAAATGCATAAATGCAATGCCGCTACATCTGTGAAGATTGAGGTAATTGTCACAGGCCGGAGCGGACCACTAATGCCGTGAGTCACGCCCCTCCCTAGTTTCCACCTCGAGGAGGTCCCAAAAGCACCCCAATGACCAGACACACGAGAGAGTAAGTACAATTAAAACAAACTTTATTAAATTATTTAAAAGATGATGGGGAAGGGAAAGGGGATAGCTAAAACTATAGCTCTCTGAGCCAGGGAGAGCGTCGACCACAGAGTCACCTTGGACTCTCACGGGGACCAAGAGGTACGTCATTCTATCTTCCTCTTCAATTTCATCCACACTTGAACGTGAATATTCCTGTCCTTGTACCTTGTATCTCCCAGGAAACTGCAACCGAGCCTTTCCACTTTCCTGGGCGTAGAGAATGAACACAGGTAAGTATTTAGGTATGTATGTGAGCTTGGTACCTAGTTGGGCGACCTAGACAGGTAAGTGGCACCCTGGTTCCCAGCTAGGGTTTCTAAAGGATCCACAAGTGCGTCCCGAGGCCGGGCTGAAGAGGCCTAGAAGGTACACAGGTAAGTATTCGGATATATATATATAAGAGTACGGTATGCTGAGCTCTTAGCCCTGGACGTCCAGGTAGGTATGAAGGGCAGATACACTGGGTTCTTGGCTTTGGGCGTACAGGCGAGTATGCAGAGTAAGTACACTGGACTTTTGGCTTTGGGCGTACAGGTGAGTATGCAGGGTAAGTACACTGGGCTCTTGATTCTCACACATCAACAAGAACAAGAATCTGGTGCTGGATTTCAGAAGACAGACAGAAAACAAACCCCCATTACCAGGAGACTTGTGGAGTGGTCAACAGTTTTAAGTTTCTTTGTGTACACATCACTGAGGATCTCACATGGTCTGCTCACACAGATGCAGTGCTAAAGAGAACAAACCAGCACCTCTTTCACCTCAGGTGAGGAAGGAAGTGGATTAAACAGCTGTACTGTGTAAAGCATTATGACTGACTGCATTACCACCTGGAACTAAACAGCACACCTGACAATCAGTTTACTGAATATTAATATATAATAATAATGAAGAAAATGATGTGTCCATGCCTGATGTTCTCATCCTCCGCAACACTTTTTGAGGACTGTTTAAGCGCACATACAGAACTTAAATTAAGTTTTATTTTGAGTGACCGAGCACATAGACAAGTTACTTCAAGATGGCTACCAGGTAAGATCATCTCTTTATATCTCTCCAGTAAATGTTAAATATTTTCTTGTCAGAATGTTTACACGACATTTTGATTATCAATTGCTGAAACAGGTCGTTTTCTACATTTCAAAAATTGTTTGATTTACAACTTTTTATGAAAATGTTCTTTATTAAAGTCTAATTATATGCACTGAGTAAAAAATTAGCAAAGCCTTCATGGCTTCTCTATTGTTAGCAAAACATATGAGGTACCTTATCCTCCCATTTAACAGCAGTTGCGGTAAAGATAACTTCTGTTTCGTGCAGAAAAGCGACTTTGTTCCGGATGGCAGGCCCCCAGGACCCGGTTTCTTGCGTCACTTCCTAGAGGATTCGTGCCAGGGGCAGAGGTGAGCAGTCACTGCGTCCTCGATGGGGGGAATGCGCAGGTACTCCTAGTTTTTTGCCCCGTCTACCTTAGAGCAGTGGTTCTTAACTCCAATCCTCTGCCCTCCCCACCCAGAAGATTTTAGATGTCTCCATATATGAAACACCTGAATCCACTCATCAGGCTCCTGCCAGAATGTTTGAAACGTTTCCTTAATTAACACACTAACAAGCTGATGAACTGAATCAGGTGTTTTATATATGGAGACATCTAAAATGTTCTGGGAGGGGGGGCACGAGGACTGGAGTTGAGAACCACTGCCTTAGAGCAAATCTCCAACTCACCGGCTCGAGTGTGGACGTCACGGGGGAAGGGGACGCCCACGCTTCGGTAACCTCATCATGCAGGTTGGAGAGGAAAGGGGCACTCTTGAAAAAAACAAGAGTCGAGCTTGCTACTCTGGGGTTCTTGTGGGGTGCTCCACTCAATCTCCAAGTACTGCACGGCTTTGGAGAGAATGTGCTCCAGTTACTCATAGAACCTCTCGGTTCAGGACGCAGGCTCTCTGCGGCAAACTGAACTGGTAAGCGAAGGTAGGGAAAACCGTGGCTCTGTGGCACGCGCCCTCCGTTGTTGGCTGAGCGACTACCAGCACTTTGGCGGCAGTGGGACACTTCAGTGAGGAACATCCAAGGGCTATGTTGAGCTGGGTCCTGAGATCCTCACAATGGGGGCACCCCAACCCAGCAATTGTTGCCCCTGCGTGGAAAAGCCCCAAGCAGAGCACACAGAGCTCGTGTGAATCGTGCGGGTCGACCGGACCTGCGCATTGTGAGCATATTTGCGACATCCCAGAACACAGAGAGGGATGTCCGTCTTCTTTAAGCATTGAGTCACAGGAGTCGATGTGTAAGGAAATTACTTCTTTAGCTCGGACGGCGTCTGTTATAGTAAAGGAGGCCATGCCTCATTTGCATTCTTGAGCGTCATTGGCCAGTGTGAATTCCAACTGCACTGTTGTTGTGCAGTAAGACTTCAGGGTAATTATGATTGGAGAATCGTCAGCTACTGACGCAATGTCGAGAGACCGTTCTCGATAGGGATCTGCTTTTATAGAAGCTTTTATTGTTATTTTAAGTTTTATTTTTGCAGGGTATTTCCTGCATTGATTTTTTTAGTGGCGGCCAAAAATTTTTTTCCTGTCAGTCTTTTTTGATAATTTAGTTTAAATTAAGGAGTGATAAAGTTTATGATTGCAGGAGAGAGAACGAGCCACACACATGCACACTCCAAACTAAGCACAGTATCTGCCTTTTCTCTGTCTGCGTCCAAAAGCTCTAAAATGCTACCTTCGTAGGCAGCATTCCACGGCATTAAGGCATCAAGTCATGTCCGAAACCAAGGTTTGGTTTACTTCCTGTCCAGTGCCGGGTTAAGCCTTTGTGAGGCCCTGGGCTAACGCTGGTTTGAGGCCCCCCCCAATATACACTGAAAAAAATAAAGGCTGGATTTACTAAGTGCCCCATTGCGAATTTTTTTTTTGTAAAACTTACTCAAAAAAGGGGATGCAAAAAGGATGCACTGTCTATATTTTTTTGTAAATCCAGTGTTTTTTACAGCATATGTGCAACATTAAATGGCTAAAATTATTTAAATAAATTAAACAATATTATCAAATAATTTTACAATCAGAAATAGCCCAGAAAATAACATTTATTTAATAAAACTTACAACAAAAAGTGCTTCTTTCTGCTCTTCTTTAAAGAGAATTCTTCAATTAAATCATTAAAATCAAGTTGACGCAAAAGTAGGCTGAAATTATTTAAATAAATTAAACAATATTATCAAGTAATAATTATACAATCAGAAACAGCCCAGAAAATAACATTTATTAAATGCATCTCACAACTAAAAGTGCTTCTGTCTGTTCTTCTTTAAATATAATTCCTCAATTAAATTATTAAAATCAAGTTGACGCAAAAGTAGGGTGAAATTATTTAAATAAATTAAACAATATTATCAAGTAATAATTTTACAATCAGAAACAGCCCAGAAAATAACATTTATTAAATGCAACTCACAACTAAAAGTGCTTCTGTCTGTTCTTCTTTAAATATAATTCCTCATTTAAATTATTAAAATCAAGTTGACGCAAAAGTAGTAGAGCCCAGAATTCTCAGCCCGAGTCCGACCCGAGTCCGAACTTTTTAACTCTCCCCATTAGGAATCTGTTTCCGCAGATATAGTTACTGCATTGCGTATGTTTGTGAGTAGAAGTCTGTGCTGTCTGCAGTGAGGTTTTTATGAGAGCAGCACAAACTTTTTAATAGTCTATTTAATATGTAACACTTGAATTTGAAATAAAACTTACTGCGGAGAAGTTAATGAGATCTCTATCGTCTCTCTTGCTACGTGACGCGACAATTATTTATTATTTCAAATCCGTTTACAAGATAAATATATATACATTGTGTTGTTAAACTGATGAAATGATCTTGCTATATACGCTACATTTATTATGAGAAGCCTTTTCTTTTTACTGTTACACTGTAGACAGTAATATATGTATATTGTATAAAACTCTATGGTCGTGAAAGCACATTATCCATTATCTGTTGGTTCATGTTGGTCTAGTTTAATTCAGGGTAATCCTTTAATAAAATGTAAAATATGTTATAAAATATTTTATTGTTTTGTAATATTCACAGCACACATTCTCTCGGATCGTTTTAAAACATTTTAAATTATTCTGCAAAATTCTGCATAGATTTTGCAAAAGAAATCCACAGAAATAGCAAAAAATAACTGCTTACACAGCTTGTACAGCTATACTCTTGCCCTCTTGCAGCAATTAAAGCAGTTCAGTTTTGTTTTAAATTGCAAAATAGTTATATTTCTTTTTTATTTACATTTTAGAGCAGTTTTTGTTTGTTAACCCTTGTGTGGTGTTCATATTTCTGTTACTTAGACAATGTTTGTGGGTCTAGTGCAGTGGTTTTCAAACCCTGGGTCGCGACCCTCTGGTGGGTCGCGGAAATTAAAAACTGGGTCGCCAGAAAGATTTTAAAAAAATGTTACTAAAATAATTTATTAAATTTTATTATAAAAACTATAATAATTACAACACACTTGAATAAAAGCACAGTAAAAATATCTTTTAAATACACGAAATAAAAAAATACTCCACCACTGTGTCACATGACCCATGTGCGTGTGCAGCTTACTGTATTAAATTCATAGACAGCAGATTAAATTGCGCACGGGGTCACAGCCATTTTTTAAATGATGCAAGGGGAAATAAAAACTCCTAAATAAAAATATAAATGTGTTTGGTCTGATTTAACAAAATATATATTTTTAATGTATTTGATTGGTTTGTCGAAAGTGAGCGCAGAAATGTTTAGTTGTTTGCTAAGCAAATCACCACCACCGTTACGACAGGGTTCAGTTGAGTTTTGCAGTAAGACTGACACGTTATGGTTCTGCTGTTATCTTTGAACTATTTTTGCTGCTGAAACCACAAAAACAGTCAACATTGCGTCTAAAATGTAAGTGGCTTAATATTAATTACTTGTTTAGTGAACTGTCATGAAATCTGTCATATTTTCAACCGTGATGTGATGCTGCTTAACTGTAACGTTATCATGTTATTAAAAACTTCACATTTTTACCGCAGTATGTTTAACCCACTTTGTCAGTGTTAACTCACTTTTTGTTTGCTGCGCTTATTTGTTTAACTTAGCGTTATTACATTATGCACTTTCGGTTGTCATTGAGACTAAAGGATGCAGTATCATTATCGTGTTTTGGTGATTGTTATTGGCGTTTTAATCTAACGTTACTGCCTGATAAGCGGACAAGCATTGATGTCGAGCCCTGCGACGTGTTTTTAGACTGCTTCAGTATAGGCTAGGTCCAATCTTTACGATTCCTTCGTTGTGTTGCGTATGTCAGTTCTTCCTCGTTTTTTGCCCATTTTCATAATTAATGATATTATGAATTGCAGTGAGGTTGATCTCAGTTGTGCCCCCTGAAAAAATGAAATGCCCATCCGTGAATTTGTGTCTGGCGTCGGGTCTGCTCATTAGGTAAGTTATATATACATACAGATGCGCGTGCACGTTTCACCGGGCTCACTCCACTCTGACGGCTTTCGGCCCCGCCCTGCTTCATGCTACTGGGGGGGGGGGGGGGGTAGAGTGTGGGTCGCATAATTTTAATTTTTTTAAATTAGGGTCGCTCCTAAAAAAGTTTGAAAACCACTGGTCTAGTGGACCCAGAGCATTATTAGTATCTTAAACCAATGCAGTCATACAAATTTATGTATTACTGTTTACAGATGATTACTTTAGCCTCATTGCAAGTAATATAGACAGAATTTATGGTTAATATTTGTCATTTACCACTGATATAGGTCTATTTATAGATTAAAGTGCTATTCGTTTTTGTGATAATATGAAATAAGAGAAGAAAATTCTATTCTCCCCCAGATGTTTATCTAAAATAAGTATTTTCATCACTTTTTTATCTCAAATAAGTTTTTCATCACTTTGATGTTTAATCCTTTGAACTTAGTTTGAAATTGTACACATTTGTGTCCGTCTACACAGCACAAGCCTCATCTGAAAAGATGCGGTATCATAACACATTATCCACACTGAACACATAACCTGTTCATGCCAGCCTACACAACACATAAGAAGCAGATTTTTACTGTGTAGCTGTGTTGCATATGCATTTCTTGTGTTTTATAGACGTATACTGTGTCTTCCTGTCCATGTTATGTTCACACACACACTGCAGTACAATGTGTTGCTTTTGGCTACAACCTAAAATGATGAAAATGGTTGGATATGAAATTTTACTTTCCCTATTTCTCACTCTCTCTCACACACTCATACACACACAAACACACACACACCATAGGTTTTGTGGTAACTTGTGGTTTTACAAATAGTAATCAATACACCAGTTTACCATGATTACCACACTTTTACTATAATACAACCATGGTTATTTTTTGTAAGGGATATAATGGTAATTGAGAATGGTTCCTGTTAGACAAAAGGTAAAGTGTTTGGGACAGTGGGGGCAGATGAGTGTTCATGCATGATATATAACATGTTGTATCCTTGCGATGTTACAGCAAGTGCCGAAGGACAAAACTCTGACATACATCCATCACATATGTACAAACATATGTACAAACACACTCATGCACTCACAGGAGTCCCAGATAAATGAAAAACAGAGTAAAGTTACATAGCATATTAAAATTTCACTCTCTTATTACCTCCGGGTCCAGTGGACCCGAACACCACATATGTAATATAAATGTGTAGGGGGTTGTACGGTGTTCAGTCATTATAAAGTTGTTTATTTTTATGTTCTTTATAGAAAATGAGCCAAGGCCAATGAATCTGAGGTTGAAACAACAATTAATTGCATAATTTTTCTTTTAGTAAACATTAAAAACGGGTCCCACAGACCCGAACACCACACAAGGGTTAAAGTTTTTATGATAACTAGTGGTTGGCGGCCGACAGCAAGTTGACGACATGTATGATGAATTGAGCCTCTCAAATCAACACTTGCCTATAATAACAATTATTTAAATAAATATTTTCAGCATATCACAATGTTAGTTTAAACGTTTATTATCAACACATATTATTTTTATAAAGCGAAGGCAGGTTGCTCTGCTGCTCGCAGTTGCAACGGGTGCAGAAATAAAAAAATAAAAAGGGCTATACAAAACGAAACGAAATTAAAATGAAACAGAATAAACATGCATGTTGCCTTATCTTACAACTTCGCTTTTGCATATACATTTTTTTAATGTAATGACTTACCACAGAAGATGGCTATTCATGCATCCATCCAACAGTTAAACTAAGAAAAAAGTCGATCCATACACAAACAAGAAATAAAGACACAGCCTTCTTACACGAAATTAATACAGGGAGAAGTCTTCAACAGATTATGTCTTGGATGCTGTCTGCATAGATTATGTACAGTATCCAAGGTTTTAATCTAGTACTCCATTTATAATTTTTCGGGCTGAAGGTCCCAGAGAGACCGCGGCCTTGTACAAGAGTCGAAATGATCGATGTTATTTGTTGGCTCTTAAAGGACAAAATATCCCATAAGCTATTACGTAGCTATTATACAATTTTTTTTTTCAGAACATTCTTGCGACCCAGTGGTTGGGGGCCTCTGCTCTAGGTAGCACTTACGCATAATTACGTCAATCAAAATGTTTTTAAAAACTCAAAACTAGAATTGTCTCGGAGGCCCCTATAGTGTTCGGGGCCCTGGGCTGCAGCCCATGTTGCCCATTAGGATAACGCGGCCTTGTTCCTGTCCCTAAGATACCTTCATTGTCCTGACCCACAATTCTATGCACGGGGGTGCATGGGGAATGTGATTGGTCGAGCCTGGTCAAGTTTGAATAATAAAAATGGCGGCCAAGGAAAAGAGCCGGCGCCAGACCATAACTAACAGGGGGGCACGCAATAGCAACAATAACTTGCAAAAACAAGACATTAAAACAACAAATACATCAAGCACACACTCATACAACTAGACTGTCAGCTCATTTCCCGTATAAAGTGCAAAAGACCACAAACTATGCGCAAAACTATTGAACTTCGACCGCGGCGTGAGCGCAACCTGAGCTCCACTGCGCTCGCGCTACTCGATGTAACAACAAACCGACCTCGCGCGGCGCAAGCCATTGAAATGAATGGGTTTCATAGCACAGCGCACACCGCGTCCTAGCTTTAAAAAAGCCGCTTTACCATAATCACGTCGTAATGCTGTTAACGGTCTATAGCCACACTTCACATTTAAGCTTATGTAATTTAAAACATCGCTAACTTACCTTTGAAATAGCTGAAGACGGCGTGTACGAACATAACTTCCTTAAAACAGTGTCCTGTAGATTTGTAAATTCCACCTCAACCTCTAATCTCTGAGTTTGAGCCAGTCTGTGTTTTCATTAAGTCAAATGAAGCAGGCGGTGCTGGTTCGTTCTAAATGTTCTAATATCCATATTTTACACAATCCATAAAATGCCGCGAAAAAACACGTTGCTAGTATCAAGTCACAAATATGCTAAAGACTTAAGACGGGTGAGACGCGGCAATACATCTAATCAGAGAAACTGGTCTATTTGAATTAAAGAAAACATATATCAACTATATTTTCCTCATTTGATTACATTACAAGTCATGAAACATTCAATGTTTAATTTATTTTAATTATTCTTGATATATATATTAAATTAATAAAAAACTTTGTAGGGGGGGCACAACAACCTGTTCGGGGGGGCACTGCCCGCGAATGCCCCCCCATGACGCTGGCCCTGCCAAGGAAGCGGCTGGAGCACAATTTTAGTATAAGTAAGGAATAACTGATGAGGGGCCGTTTAATTATTTGAAAATATTTTCAAATAATTCAAAGGACCTGAGTCCAGTGTCGGCGCCACGAGCGGGCCCTAGGGGGCATGGCCCGGCCACTTGAGTCACTGTGCCCCCTTACTTCTCAAAATAATAATGAACTTAATATTTTAAAAAAATGTGCTGCAAATACATTTGGTTATACAATGAATACTGATTAAAATTCGGAGTATAATTAATAAAAACATAATAATTAAAATACTAACCCACAATGCAATGCTAACATATAGTCAGCCAGTTACATACACGCAGCCACTACATTTGAACAACACAAATTCTTAAAGCTATCCCCAGTGTTTTGTCTGCACTGAAAGTTACTGTCATGTCGGGGTCTCAATCGCCATGCGTGAGAACTCAATCTGTCTAAATAATGTACACTTGTAATTCTTGGCATTTGAGCAAGACGAAGAAATTTCGCGACAAATAAAAGGACCTTCTTAAAAAGATTTAAAAAGTCCTCTCGTCGCCTGCAGCTCTTCTTAAGGTAAAATGCATAGTTCATTCTGGTGTTAGATATGTCAGTAACATTGTTTTCTTTTGCTGTTATTTGGTTATGTACTGGTCTTTATGATTTGCGTGAGTTATCCAGTCTTGCACTTTACCGTTATTATAAGTTATGTTTTTACTGTAGTGAGGGATTTATTTGTGACAACAACTTGGCTGGCTGTAACAATCCCGCTAATTTCACGGCTAGTTGCTATATGAGTAAATATATAGACATAACATTTTGATTTGATGTCTTTTATTAGCTTATTTTTAAGAAATACAAACCAATGGCTAAAAGCCAGACGCGTTAAAACAAGTTAAAAGTCAAAATACGAACATTCGGTTTAATCATTCTAAATACAATCTCATATACGTTATTAATTATGCATATTTATTCTGTATCAATTTGTAGATATTAAACTGTCCCTTTTAACGTGACTCGCTCGCAGTACCCGGGTGAGGCTGTGTTTCAGGCGGTTGTTCAAACAATAAAATAACTTTGAATGTTGCGACTGGCCACTTAGTACCAAGAATTTTACAGTGCCATGTAGTAATAATAATAATAATAATAAAATAATAAGATGAACCTGGTGCCCCCCCAGTGAAACAGGAGGCCCCCTCATTCTGTATTCTCTGGCGCCGACACTGCCTGAGTCAATTATTCCTCTCATACCATGGTTACCACAAAAACATTTATAAGGTTAGGTGTGCGGTTTACAGTAAAACGGTGTAATTTTGTGTAATTTTATTCTGCACTGTATGAGGCACAAGCTAAAGTCACCACTGCACATGTGTGGCAATAAAAGTGATTTGACTTTTAAACATTTTTGTGGCAACATTGTGAATGATATTACAATATAAAATTGTAATCTGGATTCCAGATCATTTACACATCTTATACATCTGGACAGTTGTGCGTATATAGTTCAGTGGTAAAGCATTGCATTAGCATTACAAATGGTGATGGGTCAAACTCAGGAAACACATACTGATAAAAAAGTACCATGTAATGCACTATAAATCACTTTTGGATTTAAAAATGTTTGCCAAATGCATAAATGTAAAACGTATATTGTTTCACAACATGGTGAAGCCTACAAATGAGGTTTGTTAAAAATAGCTGTTCAGGAAATGTGTACACAAAAATATTTGCTAGTGTGAGACAGTATGTGGTTAAGTTGTCACTTGTGTGCTTGTTTTAGCATCATCAGGCAAACAGACAAGAGGTCTTTCAAAGATGAATGCAGACTATATTCACTGTTATTCCTTCATTGTGTCATTATTTGGGATACTTTGTATTAATATTCTTCTGTGAGTTTTTACCACATGATTCCTATAGCAGCTGTGAGATCAAAAACAATACTTAACGCCACAAGAAGATAAAGCTCCACAATGGACCAATAATACAATCATGGACACAGATAAGATGTTTGGCTCATTATAGTTCAAATAGTTTTAAAGTTAATTTTTTTAGTGATATTGTACAGATGGTTTGTTTTAAATACCTAATCTGAAAAACATGATCATAAATAGGTAAAGCTGAGAAAATAACAACTGAGAAAAGTATGACTCCATATACACAAGATTATAACCAGCTAAACTCTTAAAACAAGTGATGGAAACTTTACAAAATAATTGTGAACAGAAAGTAACACAGGAAGTAAATACAGAAAAAAACTATGGTAAATGCAAATGTAGAAGAGTCCATTGTGACTAAACTGACACACACCCTTTACTGCTTGCATTTGTTGTGTCCGCTTCAAAGAGACAACTATCTTTAAGTCCAAGTTTAGGTTTAGTTTGTTTTTATGCAGCTTGTATCTTTTATGCTAAAACATTTAACAAAATGAACACACAAAAAACAAGCATGGTTATCTTATGAACTGTAAATACAAATGTAACACCACAACACCTTTTTGCATTGTCCTCTTGTATGTCACATGATGGTAAATGTCACACATTACCATCGAAGTTTCCGGGTTTAAATCTTAGTGCGGATGCTTTACTTAAACAAACCTACAGCACTGACAGAGTGTTATTGTTTGACAGTAAGAGATCAGAGATGTCTGAGAAGATTTATAATAATGAGACTCTGGAAATGTACAGAGGAGAGAGAGAGGAGATGATGGTGGCCATCTATGAAAGTTTAGATGCTGTTAGAAATGATGAAGTGATGATAAACACAGAGAAGATGAGTACAGAGAGACAGCAAGAGCTTCAACATACAGGTACTCACATTCATTTATCAGTTGATTTATTAAAGTGAGAAAGAAAAGACAAATGTAATCTGATGTGTGTGATTTTCAGGAAGAGTCTCAGTGAAGAACAGAAGACACAGATCAGTTCAAGTGTGTTTGTGTTTACTGTCTGTTCTTCTGTTCACTGCTGTAATAGTCATCTGTGTCTATTTCACAAACCAACTACTAACACACAACTATAATTTGACTAAAGAAAATGAGAGGTTACATACAAACTATAGCGATTTACTAAACCAGAGCAGAATCTTGACTGAAGAAAGAGAGAAATTCAGAAAGAAGAGTGATGAACTCCAAGCTGTCTTACAAGGTAATTATGTTTTTCATTTAAGTTAAAATAGAATAAAAGAAATAGTTACATGTACAGCTTTATGCTATAGTACCATGGTAAAAAGTGTTTGTCCTCTTATATTTCTGTATATTGAATATACAGAATACATACAGAAATATATTGAATATACAGAATACACAGGATATAAATAAATCTTCAACCAAAATCCCATGCATACTGTAAGCGAAACCCTTTAAACCAAACATTTTTGAGAAATTTCAGAGAAATTTTGATACTAATTTCTTTCACCTGTTTATTTTAAAAGTTATGAAACCCATTGCCTCCGTTTTTAAATGTTTACTTTGTGAAGGGCTCAGACAAATGCTTCCTGTAGTAACTTTAGTCACCATTTCAGGTCCTGTCTTTACATATTAAAGGCAGGGTGGCTGATTTTGAAAAATGTTAAAGCCCATGTTGCAAGTTAACCACCACTGTCGATTAATGGGTACAGACATCACTCAAGATATGTATATCATTTTTAAAATGTCTCAAAAAAATATTTTTTTAAGTTTTTGGTATTAACGTTTTTTTACGCAATTCGGCGATGATGTCACGTTGGGGAGAAGTGGATGAAAGGTAGGGTCAGCATAGTATTAGAACTATGGCAACTGACTAGGATGAGTAAGAGGTTGTAAGAGCCAACAAGTATGATGGCAGGGGCGGAGTGGGACCAAAAAAATCTACCGGAAAATTTCGTAGACATTTTTCACCGAATTTGTATAATTTGCTTGTTGGTAATTAACATTTAAAGTGTTATCCATTGTATTTTATGTTATTGGGTATCAGAAACTGAATATAATACGAAAAAGTTCAGTGGTTTGAAACAATTCTCCTTTCCCCCAAAATGCATTGCATTACGTCACCTTGGGGAGAGAATTTACCAAAGCACACCTTTGAAAAAAATAGGGTCAAACGTGCTTATAAAGAGGAAATAATATATGGAATAATGTGAACATCTTTGAATAACTGTAAGAATATTTCCTATCTATATCTAGTCTATCTATATCTATGTATTTATCTGAATATTGTAACTTTAGTCTACTACTTGTCTCTCTAGTCACTCTCATTGCTCTCAAGGCATGCTTTGGTAAATTCTCTCCCCAAGGTGACGTAATGCAATGCATTGTGGGGGAAAGGAGAATTGTTGCAAACTGCTTTAAGATAGTAAATACTTTTGCGTATTATATTCCATAACTTTAGCTTACAAGCACGATCCCACCCTCCATTTAAATTGCCATCCAAAGCCACGTCTTCTCCAAAACACATGAACACACACAGACCAGAAGCCCATTAATGTCTTATTTAAAATTGACGTTCCTGAACCGGTTAGAACAAAAAGTTCCTGAACCGGTTAATAACGTTCCATGTCAGCTGTGGGACATACAAATAAGTAGGCTGATCATTAGGACATTAAACTTAAATTATTAGTCTACATTATTTTCCTTAAGTCTTTATCTTGTCATCAAACATTAAAAACGGCTACATTATGTAAGCGGCATAACTGTAATTCTGACATGCCTACATTTGTTGAGTGCACTTACTGTAGGTTCACACCAGCCGCGGAAGAGGCGGCAAAAACGCGAGAACCGCGTCCAGTTTGCCGCTTGAACATTTTGAGTTTACTCGCTTAATCCGCGCGTGAAATTCTAGTCATTCGAGAAATTTACGCGGAAATCCGCGTCATGGGAGGGGCTTCTGCGACTCCGCGGAGACTACACCACTCCGCTCGCTTCCTGTAATCACGTCACTACTACAGCAAGCTCCTGATTGGTTAACGCGGCGCGGAATTCCGCCAAAGTTCAGATTTTTGAACTCGCGCGTTTCCTGCGGCAACGCTCAATTCGCGCGGAACGCCCCGCGCCTTCCGCACGTTCCGCGACATCCGCGCCGCGGCTACCGCGTGTACCGCGCCGCAGGATGCCTAATCGCGTGTTTGCATTGACTTAACATGTAAATCATCCGCGCTTGCCGCCTCTTCCGCGGCTGGTGTGAATCCACAGTTAAACACGCGCACACACACAGACGGAGGACGAATGCCAAACAGCGCTTCGGGAAGAAGATGCAGCATAAACGCTCCACATAAAGTGAAAATTACAATGTTTTGCAGCGCTTTATTTGACAAATGTATTTTAAAGATTCATCATGTGGAGTTATCTTTGGTTTTGAAGGGTCACAAGTCTTATGAGCAATAGTAATAATGATGCTGTCTTATTAAGCATCACTAATATCCATGTAGTGTAGTTTGTTCTTTTGCTGACTGTTGTATTTGTGCTTTGTGTGTATTTGTATACACTCTGGATCAATAAATTAACCACAGAAAAAGAGTTAATGAATGAAAGAGAAGAACTGAGGAGACGGCTTACTGAACAAGGTAATCTCATGTTTACTCTTCCTTAAAAATTAAAGAATGATTATTATTTAACTTTATTTACTAATAAAAAGGTATTAAGTTTATTTCCCAGGAAATACAAAAAAAAAAAAATGTACTGTAAGTCACTTTGGAATAAAATGTCTTCATATAATAATAGTATTGCTGTATAAGGGGTGGTTCACATTTTGTGTCTTAAACCGCATGGAAAACCATTGGAACGCGTTCCATCCGTGTGGTCTCAAAAAGTGAATGGACCGAGTGACTAGAAGGAATACAGCTACAGACAAAATGTTGTGAAATCTCGCCGGATGAGCTCTGTTTTATTCTAATCCTACCCCCAAACCTAACCCTAAACCCAACATTTCATGGGATTGGGCCCTAGCTGTATCCTATCTAGCCAGAACCGCTTTTTTCACCCTAATCCATATTTTGACATGATGAGCCACACATGACACAGTGAACACATATTTTGAATTCCTGTTTCCTGGGAAGAAAAGTCATGGCACACCACTGCCCTAAACCTAACCCTAACCTCGCAAGATTTAGCCGCAGCTCTATAACCTTTGCCCGAGTACATCTTGGGCATTAGACACATGCGTTTCCTGGCAGTGACATCATTTGCAGTCACAACCTGCATTCTCTGATGCACTTTGACATTGCAACATAATATGCAATTGACTCATAATGGCGAATGTTGGAAAACTGCAGAATGGGTTGTTGTCAATTCATGCCTTTACATTTTGTAAAGGAATTTTAATGTCTAGTATTAATAAATGTTAAGTAATTATACTGATCTATGATTGTAGATTTTGTGTTTAAACATTAGTCTATTTAAAATGATTGGAGTATTAACTTACAGTATAACTTGCCAACCATGAAAGCATTTTGTAACCTTTTAACAGAATGTCCTTTCTTACTTGATGTCCATGTTTTTGGCTTTAGCATTGACCCTGGTGACGATGGGGTTGGGTTTCAGTAGTTTTTTTATAATTGTACGTCTTTGGATGATTAACTTTGTACGAATTAGCCAATTCGTAAAATATGTAAAAAAAAAACTTTGTGAGATCAAGCTGGATGTACTTATATCACAATATGTGTATGGTAGAGGAGGACAACAGGTAACAATTAACATAGAACTTAAATCCACAGATGAACAAGATGACAAGCAAATATACACTTAACATTAATGAGGTTTGACCAATGAAGAAGACAATAGAGAGTATTTATGGAGTCCAGATAAGAGTGAACAGGGGTGCTTCTCAATAAGCTTCCTCGTCATCCTCGCTCCTACGTCCTACATCCTACGACCCGGAAACCGATCGAGCTCCACCATCATGTAGGACATCTCAATTCTTTAATTGCACTGCGAGGAACGAGAAGTAAGGAGGCTTTCTGAGGAGTCATGCGCGAGGATACACAAGTGTATCCTATGCGCAAGCGTTTTATCAACTAAAACTGACGCACATATAAATCCCCCCCTCACATTGTCAAGTCATTAAATACCTATAAATCTAGCTATTAATCATTCAATTATTTTAAATTTAGACTCGTTTCAGACAGCATATATAATATTTACGTATAAACCACCAATCCATATAAATGATCAGTGGTATAGACACATATATTAATTTTACAGCACTGTTAAGAATGTCTTTATTTTAATTATACATTTAAATTGAGTACCTATTTAAGCAAAATGCAAAGAATTTTTCTGTCCTGTTCTTACATATGCACAAATCAAGTTTGATTATTTTCTAAAAGCCCTCTGGTACAACACGTTATATTGCAGTATGTTTTGCTGTATTTTAAAGCACTGCCTTAAAAATGTACTTTAAATTAGGTTAAACTATAAGTTTGTATTTCTCTTTGTATTACTCTTGTATTGCACAACTTCTTTTTATCCTTGATAATTATTAGCTTTGCTGTAAATATTAAAAGTGTCTCAGTGGAAAATGTCTCGGTTACGTATGTAACCCTCGTTCCCTGAAGGAGGGAATGGAGACGTCATGTCGTGACCGACGAATTGGGAACTCGCTTAGAGACCAATTTGCTTCGTATACTACTAAAACGCCAATGAACTTGGCATTGAGATATTTGCATAATACTGGCGCCGCCCCGTCAGGTGCGTATATAAGCCGCAGGTGCAAATATGGAAATTAGCTTCATTTCGCTGAGAAAGCCGGAAAGTGTGACCGGCCGATAAATAGCAGGGAGCAGCCCTGTGGCGACGGGACGTGGCGTCTCCGTTCCCTCCTTCAGGGAACGAGGGTTACATACATAACCGAGACGTTCCCTTTCAGTCGGTCACTACGACGTCACGTCGTGACCGACGAATTGGGAATCCCTACCAAAACGCCACTGAGGGCTGACCTCTTCCAGTGTCTGCGTAAAGCCCTCCGGTTCCACTTAAGGAGAAGGAGAATTAGGTTTTAAGGCAGAAGGCCGGGCACTAGATATTCAATTAACCCCACAGTAGTGCCAGCGACTGGGAAGCGCCCCAATCTGAGCGATATAGGAACGCTGCGGAAGCCACCGTCACGTTAAGGGCTATTGGTGGGCGAAAGTCAACCGTAGTTGAGGTATAAAAACAGCTGTGGCTGTGTAAGCAAAGCAGTACTCTGCTGAGGGAAACGTGGGCTGTAGGATTAACCCCACGGAAAATACTTACAAAGGAACCCGGTGGGACGCAATGTGGAGCCCGAGCCAGACACGTAGGTTCGCGAGGATACAGCTAGTGAAAGGCTGACAGCCAATGCTCCGCAACATAGGCTGCCAAGGTAGCGGAGGAAGAACAATTCAAACCATTACGCATTTTTGCTCTGAAGGCCTTCCATACTGACACTGCTATGGAGCATCAGTCGGAGGCTGCAAGCTGACTTGCAAGTCTGCTCTCCATGCTCTCCCTGGTGAGGCAAAAACACAAGAGGATACAGGCTCGATACGAACACTGTAAAATCTAATGAACGTATTAGGTGTCGCCCAACCAGCAGCTCTGCAGATGTCTGTTAGAGAGGAACCACGAGCGAGAGCCCAAGATGAGGCAACACTCCGTGTGGAGTGCGCTCTCAATTAAAGGGGCAAGGAATACCCTGCAGATTATACAGTAAGCCAGGGCGATAGTATCAACTATCCAATGAGACATCCTCTGCTTAGTGAAAGCTTCCCCTTTCTGCTGACCACCATAACAAACAAAGAGCTGGTCTGAGGTCCTGAGGCTTTGCGTGCGAACCACGTAGAGTCGCAGTGCTCGTACGGGGCACAACAACGCCATGGTTGGGTCTGCCTCCTCCAGGGGCAGCGCTTGCAAGCTCACCACCTGATCTCTGAAGGGAGTGGTGGGAACTTTAGCCTGCGAGCGCCTCTAAAATCTAATAACCATGTAACACCCTTAAAAAAATGTAAATGTTTGTTACTAAAGTTTCTTTTCTATTGTATTTGTTTTTTTAATATACTTTATAAAATGGAAATGTTGTTTTGTTTTCTTATTTTCCCTGTTGAAAATGTTGTTCATGGTATCCAATCAGAATACACTCCAGTGTGAGACTGTTTTCTCCAATAGAGGGGGATACTGGATATGCTAGAGAGAGCGCGGGACAGAAAAAGAGAGAGAAGAAGACAAGGAGAACGAAGTATGTGCGTTGTGCTCGCGGAGCTTAAGAAAGTGATAACAAACTGTGTTTCTTTATTTTGCTCAAGAGAAACTTTGAAGTGACAGTGTTTAGCGACCCACCCGAGTTCATTTACCGTGTCCGTATGATTCTTTGCGTGTTCGCATTCAGCACGTGGAGCAAGGTTTCGGGTGGCAGCCACGTGAGATCAGTATCTGAATGAATCCTCCATTACTCGACTCACTGCAACTCTAGAGTCCCCTTGTCTGCACGTGTATCAACATTTGTTTGTCTCTTGAACAGAGTTTTTTTGGTGTGAAACCACATCGGACGATCGGCATTTGTCACTGGATCGCGTCGTATGGATCGTGATTCGTGAGTACTGAAATCAGGCCTAAGTCTCCCTCTACGATTGATGAACATTTTAAAAGTGTCTCAGTAACGTTTACTTGCACCCCTACGAGCAAATCTCACTCGGAGTTTTCTGTATTTTTGGGGATTTCGGACCTTGATCAGTTTAGTCAAAAGTGAGTTGTTTGGAGAAAATAATTGTTCAAAGGAATCGAACATTGAATCGGTATTTCCAATCGGTTCCTTTAACTATTTTGAATGAAACGGGTTTTGTAAATGCCTAATTCTAAACTTGTATGTTATTTACTAACTGTTTTGGTGTTTAATCTGTGAAAATAGCCTACTGCTGTTTTTATTGGGCTTGAAACAAATGTTCGGGGTTAATCTTGAAGGAAACCCAGTTGATATATTATCTGTACTTTGAAGCACAGAGCTTGTTGAACAGTGATTTACTTCTAAGAATACTACAAGGTTTTTTTTGTTTTTTTTATGTGAGAATCATTTTCAAATAATTGTTTATTTTTACCCAGTTTATTTCATTTGTTTATTTCTTTTTGGTTTACTGCATTTTTGTTTTCTTTAAATAAACTTTATATTCTCTTATCTTTCAAACACTTAGTGGTGTAATACATTTTGGAAGTTTATACATGTATGTTTTCTTCACTTGTAAAGCATTGACATAACCATAGAAAAAGGGTCAGTATAATTCATACTATAAGTCTAACACTGAGTGTCAAGGATCTTCTGTGCAGCAGTAAGATTGTTCAAAGTATCATAACAATAGGATTACAACCAAATCATGCTGGCCCACTGATCTGCCGTTGATAAGTGAGTGATGAGCAGAAATAGCGGCGATATCAACATTAATGGTGGGGGGTGAAGATATAAAAGCACAATGTTAATGGGGCATTCTCTGGGGTCCTCGTGTTGCGAAGAGCACCAGGTGACGAAAAGGTTTCATTTAAGCTCATAAGCCCGTCTTGTGGACGGTGCTCGTACCGCGTCGATGGTGTTAGATACCGCTTGCGATAAATCACCTAAACCTTGCGCGCGCTCAACGACAATACATGGAGATCCCACAGGTCGGGGCGCTGGTGCCATAATGTGCCCCCTCCTTGAGAAAGAAGGTCCTTCCTAAGGGAAATCTGCCAGGGAGCTGTCGCGAGGAGCATTAACTCTGAAAACCAATTCCTGATCGTCCAGTACGGGGCGACTAATAAAAGGCTCTCCTCGTCCTGCCTGACTTTGCACAGTGTCTGTGCGATTAAGCTCACTGGAGGGAATGCGTATTTGCACATCCCCGCAGCCAGCTGTGTGCCAATGCATCCACGCCGAGGCTGCCCTCGGTTAGTGAATAAAATAGGCGACAGTGGGAATCGTCCGGCGACGCAAACAGATCTATCTGCGCACGACCAAACTTCTTCCACATTAGCTGAACCGTCTGGGGGTGGAGTCACCATTCGCTGGGGCACGCAGCTCGGGAAAGCGCGTCTGTCGCTGTATTGAGCGAACCCAGGATGTAAATGGCACGAAGGGACCTCTGATGCTTCTGACTCCAAAGGAGGAGATGACGAGAGAGATGCGACAGGTGACGAGAGCGCAAAAAACGCCTTAACGGTAAATAACGCAACAGTCGCAATGTTGTCAGTGCCGGCTAATACATCATTCCCTCGCATCTCCATAGCGGAGCGTACAAGTCCCAGATATACAGCCCACCGCTCGCAGAAATTCGGGTGCTATGCACACCCCTTAGACTGCAAGCCCATCATACGTGGCTGCTCATCCCGTGCTGGGGGCATCACATGTACTACAGAATGTCAGGAGACCCCTCAGGGGCATATCTTGCTATCAGAAATGCTGGGTCTGACCACGGGGTAAAATTGAAATGACACGCAGGTGTAATGTTTACACGGTGTATGCCGGTGCGCCACGCTCTCCTTGAGACTCGATCGTTAAGCCAACGCTGAAGCGGTCTCATATGAAGCAGCCCGAGCGGTGTCACAGTCGCAGCTGCTGCCATATGTCCAGGAGCTTCTGAAATAGTTTCAGAGGGACCGCATTCTTCCCTCGAACTAAACCGAGGCAAGTCAGAATTGACTGGGTGCGCGCTCTTGTAAAACACGCCAATAAATCGATCGAGTCTATTTGCATACTGAGAAAAAGGATCCTCTGCACGGGGCACAGTTGCTCTTTTCCCAGTTGACCTGATGACTTAAACGAGCAAGATGCCGAAGCATTAAATCTCTGTGTTCGCGCACGTCTGCCAAGAACGAGCTATTATAAGTCGACGTAAATATAAGCAGAATGCGAACAACGCTCTCTCTCTGAGATTTTAATGCCGTGACTAGCACTTTCATGGAGACACGGAGAGAGAGAGAGACAGCTCGAATGGTTGTACTTATTAATATGCCCACCCCACAACGCAGAGTGAAAAAACGGTCTAAGGCGAGGGGAGATGGACACATGAAGTACACGTCTTACAGGTCTAAGGCTGCAAACCGATCTGAATATTAAAATACGAGCCTCGGCATTATCATCCTAAAGGATCACCTTTGTAGAGCATCGGTCGTAACCCGCCGCGTATTTTGGGTACTTATGAGATAAAGGCTGGAAAACCCTATCATCATCTCGGTAAGAGGGACCGGCTCGATATGTCCTTCACCAGCAGGACATCGACTTTTGCACGCAGTACATGTGCATCGGACGCTTTCACTATAGTGAAACGAATGCCCGAGAATTTTGGGGGTGTGCCGGTAATTTTATTTCGTAACCGAGGCAAATCGTGCGTAAAAACCAACGAAACAGGCTGGGAACCGAAGCCAAGCACCCAGGAGCCGTACGAGGAGAATTAACGACACTACCGAAGTACCCGTGGTGAGGCAGCGAAGCGAGACAGGTGGGACTGCTGGTGCATCTGCTGTGACAGCATAAACATCTACAGTCTGTGTGTGTGTGACACTGACCTGAGCCCGCTGAGGGTGACGATCGTCTGGTCTCCTGAGCGGAGAGCGCAGACTCCGGAAAACACCAGCTGGCGATAGAGGAGAGGTAGGGTGAGGTGGTGTGTGCCCGCTCACGGCTCTCTCGATCCTCCGGAGACCTGGAGAGGGGAGAGGAATGCACTCTTATGTGTGGTTAAGTGTGTACCGGCTGGACAGCCGGTGGAACACATGCAAACCCAGGATTTTCCACCCGACCCTCTATCGGGGGAAGGAGCGAATCACCGTCTCCTGAAGAGTGATCCTCTGCCACTCCAGGTCGCCCGTCTCTGGCCACTTAAACTCCCGATTTTCACGGGAAGCGGCTAGGCGGGCGGGGCGAGCTGCTGGCGACCAGTTCCCCTGCGCTGCCGAGATGGGGTCCGAGGAGTGGAACGGGGTGGCCGCTGCAGGACGCCGACGGCGACAGGCAGACTGAGGAGCCGGCGTTGGTGGACCAAGGGCAGCTCTCTTCCGCTGGGGCACGACCTAGGAGATCGCCTCAGTCTGCGCAGCGGAGCTGTAAGACTCCCCGGGCTCACCGAAGAGGCCGGTCTGTGAGACAGGAGCATTCAGGAAGTTGTTCTTGTCTGCGTCCGTCATGTCAGCCAGACACAGCTAGAGGCGGCGATCTTGAACCACTGTGGTGGACATCGCACGACTGAAGGTTGCAGCCTCCCTCGTAAATCTTTAGAGCCTTCGCTTGGTGAACCTGCAGCAACGTTATTGCGTGCAGGGCTGAAGCCGCCTCTACTCATGCCTGATGGGCAGCGCCCATAACCGGACGACTGTCTACAAACACGGGAGGGAAGGGTTGGGTGGTCCCTCCAGGAACGCAGCTGCATTGCAACCCCCCGCTCCACTGAAGGGCTCCCCACCCTTAGCGGTTCCGTTGGTGAGGGAGGTAAGGGGTGAAAGCTGAACGGCCGAGACGGCCGCCAATCATGTCAGCTCTTCTTGCCGTCGGGAAAGAAAGGCACAGGAGGTGAGGAGCGAGCAGCTCCGAAGTACCAATCCTGTGGGCGGGACGGTTCAGACGGAGAGGGGTTAACTCCTCCAACTCTACCGTTTCCGCCGCTCAAGCGGGCACGGCCGCCATCTCCGGGACGACTCCGCCTCTGAGGGAAAAAATGGGCACCCCTCTGCTCTGATGCTGCAGAAGTGACGGGACCAGAAGGTGGTCCAATGGATTCGGCAGAAATCGTAGAACACGACTCCGCAGTCTCCACCGGAGCCTCAACCGGCTGAGGATGAGAAGGCCGGTAGGTGAAGGACGCATCCTCCGTCCTACTCAGCGTAGTGATGCGAAGAGCGTCCTGCGAGCGCTTGACAGCCGCACCATGGCGGGTCAGCACTGCAAACAGCGCGGACATCGTTCCCGTAGAAATGACAGTCGTCTCCGCAATCCAAGAGGGTTATGCTCTCACAGAGAGAACAAAAATCTCCACGAACGCAGCCTCGGAGTGCTCGATGCACAAGCACGAAGACAGCGCTCATGACCGTCACTGGAGCCCTTATACTTCTCGCATCCAAGATCGCACGGACGAAAAGCTATCCTGAAAAGGATGCTGATCTCCGAATATACGAGAGAGTGGCTGTCTTTAAAAAGACACAGAGCTCTCACGCATCACTCTTTTAGGGAAATCACCCTTAAGGTGCTCAGCTGATGATGCGCACAGGGAGAGGCAATGCAAACACTAAACTCAAAACAAAAAAGATGCAGAGCAGTGGAATACTGCGAGCGTCCGCTGTGTTAGTACTGCTTGTCAATCAACTTCAGCAACCGTTCCCAGAAGAGCAAGTAGCTTCTCAGTAGCAGATAATGCCGGCTTTCGAAGCGAAAAAGCTAATTTCCATATTTGCACCTGCGGCTTATATACGCACCTGGCGGGGCGGCGCCAGCATTATGCAAATATCTCAATGCCAAGTTCATTGGCGTTTTAGTAGTATACGAAGCAGATTGGTCTCTCTAAGCGAGTTCCCAATTCGTCGGTCACGACATGACGTCGTAGTGACCGACTGAAAGGGAACTTAAATATAAAATGTATTTTATCCTGCGATAAACAAGGAAAAAGTATTTTTGTTTAAAATGCATTTCTTTGCGATGGTAAGTTTAATAATCCCAGCCTCTATTAGCCATGCAAACAAACTTCCAGATTTTCTCAACTGCAAGTGACATCACTGCCAGGAAGTGCATGTGTCTGATAGTGCAAGTCTGAGAAAGTACAGTAAGTGCAACTGCTGAAGCCGCACCCTTCTCATAACATCAGATGTTCTCATATTTAACTAACAGCAAAGAGTGTCACCATCAGCTTTATATTTACAGTTTGCATTCAGCAAACACTTTAATCTAAAGTAACTTATAGCGCATTCAAGCTATACATTTATATCAGTATGTGTGTTCCCTGAGAGCCAAACCCACGATCTTTATGCTGCAATCACAATGCTCTACCAATTGAGCTACCAAATATAAATGTTGTCTTATCCACAGTCAAAGGTGGATAGTTTCAGCATTGTGTTTATACACTGACAAAAGTATTATCTAAACTATTGGTTCAACAGATCAGCGCTCTGATAACTTTAAGTGGATTTACTACAACTTCAGTTTTTATTACATTTCATCTGAGTGGAGAAGCTGGAGATACAGCAGACGAGACTGTGAACAGAGAGGAGCAAATCTGCTGATTATAAACAATAAAGAGGAGCAAGTGAGTGATGAAGAATAAGATTTAATCTGTTTGTGTAAACATTCATTTATATGAGCGTTTATGTATAATTTATTACTGTTTGATTATGACAGGAGTTTGTGCAGAAACCTACACATGGTTTTTATAAATATTGGACAGGTTTGAGGAAAGAGGGAGAGGTGTGGAAATGGGTTGATGGCACCACATTTACATTAAGGTGAGAGATCATTACATTTAACTGAAAATCAGAAGGTGTCAGTAAGTTTTTTAACTCTTGTTCTTCATTGGTGTTTCAGTTTCTGGATGAATGGATACCCCAGATCTGACAGTCAGAACTGTGCTGTAATAACTTCATCAGGGTGGGCTGATCATTCATGTGATTTATATAACAGATGGATCTGTGAGAAGAGAATCTTACAGTGAAATAAAATCATGCAGTAATACACCAGCACCAGTTTGTTTAGTAATTGTTTTTTATAATTTTGTTTGTTGTTATACAATAAATTATTATTATTAACTCAAATGTCAAATTTATAGATTTGCCTATATTTTTATATTTCTTTTTCAATTTCAATTTCTGTCTGTCTGTCTGTCTGTCGGTCTATCTATCATCTGCTTACGTAGGTTTTATAAGCAGCTGATGTGTGTGTTT